>NC_047515.1:39953335-40066376 GCF_902827115.2 Pseudochaenichthys georgianus
AACATCTTATAAAACTACCCAAACTGTGAAAAAGGATTAATCACCATAACACATTCATTGTAGTCATTGAAATGTAGGGCTGTGAAATTAATCATATTGAAATAACACGATTATTCATTTTATAAAAAAAAAAAATTATACTTAAAGTTCAGGGTAATCAACTGATAATCGTTTTTAATAATCGTGATATCAATTATTGACCAAAATAATCGTGATTATGATTGTTGCCATAATCGCACAGCCCTGTATAACGATGGTGGACACACATGCACACACAATAAGCACCAAGGAGAGGAGCGGGTACCTTCTTGAGCTGTGCCCTCTGGACTGGCCAGTGGCTGAGCTGGCTGCGGCTTTGGAAGCCTTAGAATTAGGTCTTCTACTTTCGGGTGGGGAATTTGCTTTATGTTTAACTTGCTCTGACTGCAACCTGTGAGGTTGCAAATTAAAGAGCAAAAGATAGCGTGGGTTTATGTAATCAAGCCACATAAAGAAGAGAGACATGATCAGTCCCTGAATCATATAGTCTGACTGCGTCTCCATAGCCTCTGATCATTAACACCTCTGGAGCAACAGGATCTAAAATGAGTTAATCAGCATTTTACTATAATAATAACTATAAAGAAAACAATATAATCTTCCTTACGTATGTATTTAGCATTAAAGCAAAAATTCTTATCAACTTCAGAGAAATAAAAACATGACTCAAGTAAAAATATCCCTTTACCTAAAAGTTATTTGTTGCTTATTTAAATGAAATAAAAACAGCCCCCCCCCCCCCTCCCATAAAACATGATAACTGCCTCTTAATTTGGATTTAGGTCTAATTTAAAGTGAGTGTGCCGGTCGACTCACCTTCCTGCAACTGTGTGGTCTTGTGGCTGGGCCGCAGCAGTGTTCCTCTGTGAACGGCGCAGTGACCCCCCTGGATTGGAATTAGGCCGGTTGGACATTGGCACCTCTCTCCTGAAGGGACATACCCTTTCTAGACACTACCATTCACTGCAACAAAGGAAAAATAAACCACATAAGAAAACGAATGTATTCCATCTACACTTTCCAACCACCACAGGGTCGTCCATGGTTTGGAATGGGTTGCTGGGTGGTAGGTGACGGCTGATGGGGTATTCAAAACCATCACGATCACCTCTCTAGTCTGTTTGAGGTGATCAGGGGAACAACTGTCTCATCAGATTTCGTAAGATTGTACATCAAAGGAAACTCCCACCAGAAAACCGCTGACAAATCCTATTATTGACATGACCTATCAGCTAGGGGCAAAAACAGGCTGCCAAAAAGTTCATGAGCCGGGAACCAGACAGTTGTTCATATAAAAAAAAGGTGGGCTACGGTTTAGACGGCAAATAATTATCGCTAAGTGAAGTAGAATTTTAAAATCTAAAATAAATTATTGAATCAATAATATGCTTTCTTGAAAGAAAAAAAACAAGACTCAAGTAATATCCACTCGGTTCACTTCATGTTTCCAGCAGTCTTATATTTCTCATGTCTGCAAAAAAGTGACCTTTAAATATCAACTCTTACTATCGCACATTATAATTATTGGTTTAGAACACAGCAGTTAATACAGAAGATAAGCAGTTTGCATCATGCGGTTAATAGTTGAGCCTATCACTAAGTGTCCTACTAACCCACTCAACTTGTTTGTTTTTTTAATATATTTGTATGTTAAGACTGTTGACAGGAGGAACAACTGGAATAAATTCACCCAATAATCCTCTTCAGAATATCCCCTTAAGTTATAAATAAACCCAAGATGTTTTTGAGTAATAATGAGCAATGTAACAGCCAAATAAAATACCATTATGCTGAAATCAGGTCAAACAGAACCCACAAAAAGATAACTAAATGGCCATTATATTACATAAACCTGACCAAAATAGCTTCTTGTTGGGGTTAGGTGTTGGTATCATTTTAGTCAAGAGTGTAAAAGAATACGAATTTAACATATTAAGCATTATATATGAATAATTAAACAAGTAAATTATTCACTGGATTGATTTGTCACACACACACACACACACACACACACACACACACACACACACACACACACACACACACACACACACACACACACACACACACACACACACACACACACACACACACACACACACACACACACACACACACACACACAGGGAGATGTTATCAATTGATACACAGAGGCTCTGAATCACAACCTAAAATACTTTTTTCCATCCAGAAAACAATGATTACAATTTAGTTAAGGTTTAAATCATGATATCCTTGATAATAAAATACGCCACACTTGGCAAGCTCACAGGGCCATTTTAGGCCTGCTCTGACAGTGCATCCTATTCTTTGTTTATTCTGACAACTGGTGCACCACTCGCGTATAATGTGATTAGTTAAGCGCATCAGATGATCGGCAGCTTGAAACACTCGCCTGTACAAAGTTGCTTACACTACATCACTAAACAAGCACGACCGTGTCCATTTGTTATACCCATGGTTTACAGAGGCCTTTATTTCTGACGTAGTTCTCTACCACCAGCAGCAGCAACTAGCATGTTTAGCCACTCATATCCTAGCGAGTCCTATACATTTTGACAGTAACTTCGTCACATCTATATAAAAAAACAAACATCTCAGTCGCAACATGTTGATTATCATGACAAAGACAGCCGAAAGGGTAGAAAGCGCATACCAGAGACTGGCAAGTAAAAGTTAGGCTAGCTAATGTAGCTGTGGTTACATGGAAATGCGTAGTTGGCGTACCGGTGTGTCAACCTCTTTAGCCCCATAAGTAAACGCACTGCTAAACCCAAACAGCTACCCTGTCTGCGTTTTGTTGTTGTAGGCAATGGCGACGGACAAATTCCTTAAAGTGGCAAATAACGATAACACTCACCTGGGATTAGCTCTATATCGAAAATGGCAGCATCGGCTAGACCGTCTTTCCCAATGTAATACAGCTAGCAGCAGGCTACGGAGTAAACCAGCCTAAGCTAACTTGGTATTCAGACTGCCATGACACACACTGATCTGTGTTTGGCTGATGGAGAAAAAAGCCATACATTTTTCGCAAGCAAGTTAGCTCACCTCCTGTACTGTTTGATGAGATGATCAAGTCAAAATCACAACTGTCAAGTCGAAAGGTAACCAGGGAAATTAAAAAAAATGCTCTCTTAGCAACTGTCAATGCAATGAGTACAGAAGTAGATATCGGAATCTATAATGTTTTCTAAGCTGACTGAAGGCCAATGACAATCAACAACAAATACATCTGTTGTGCAATAATTACACCAGTTAAAATTATACTACTGGCTGCTTGTTTGTTTAGCAATACCCTGTAATGTAACACTGTGCAATATATACATACATATTAGTAATTATAGTATGTACTACCCTCATCAGCTACCTCATTACTTTGTACTTGATTCACTTATTTTTTTTATAATGCTACAAATTACCTCTTTATACTTAATTATTATTTGATCTTAAATGTTTTATATGTGTGCATGGCACTTAAACATATTTGGTGTAAAGATGTAAATGTCCCCTCTGTTTGACCAACATTGGTCTTGCCACTCAATCTTGCAATATTTAATTTCTACTCAGTTTCTTCTTGGACTATTTTCTATTGTTTTGTATCAATGTATTTGTTTTATGTCATATATCAATATTAATGTTGCATTGTTGGAGCAGTCTAGGGAAACACATTTGAATTGCCATAATCCCATTGTAGCTACTGTGCATATGACAATAAAGCCTTTGAATCTAATAAAGGGATTCTGATTCACAATAGCGCATGCTAGCGTGTTAGCTATTTTTTAGCCAGACAAAAAGAAGTTCTATAACATTCTCACTGTCAACACAGTAGAGTCTTCCTTATGTAGGTAAAAGGGGTAGAAACGAACAATATATTTAGCCAAATACCTTGACAAGAATAACAAGAACCGATGCTACGTGTTAGCAAGCTAATGCTAGCTTAGCCAAATATCTTGACGAGAATAACAAGTAGCGATGCTAACTGCTAGCTTAGCCAAAAAAGATTGTCTCGTCAATGACTCGCAAACAGTAGGCTGACAAAAATAAACACGCGACTGTTAGCTAGACACACTATTGCTAATAATTGGTATTAGTTTGGCTAATGTTAGCTGTCCAGTTGACAAAAAAAACACTGACCTTAACAAAACAGAACTACTGCGGGGCAGCAGTCACGTATATGACGTTAAGCGTTGTCAAACCAAACAAGAGCGTTAAAGCTATCACCAGCTAACCTTAGCATGCAAAGCTAATTAATATTAGGCTTGTTGTCGCTGGCTAACGTTTTGCCAGCTCGACAGGATGCCAATGGGCTTTTTTGACGAACAACAGCTTAGTTACAACTAACAGATTCAGCCTTTTGGGGAACAATCTGGTCATATGTTCCTATTAAAAATGCACAAGTTGTCTTAGCTAGCAGCTACAATGTTAGCTGCTAGCTAGCCAAAAAAAGAAATGGCCTCTGATACCTTTAGACACAAAAAAACAGGAAAGCAGGAACGGTATTCGAGATATTTTCGCAACACTGAGTCATAATTCCTCCGATGTATTTCGATATTGAATAACCTCGAAGGTCCAAGAAACTGTTGGCTGAGATGTCACTGAAAATGTCCACCCTTTTGTATAATGTTGTTACCTATTTGTTCCAGTGTTGTAGTTGTAACAGACAGTGCACCAGCAGCTCCTCTTTTCTCTCTACTGCTAGTTTCACATCAGCTGAGGGGGCCTACAACTGTAATATACATCCGCGTGATTCATCCGCCAAGGACTACTTAACGCTACTTCTGGGTTTAGCTAACAGCATCTTGTTTTGTTTCTTTACGCTAAGTGAACTATTTGTTTTCCCCGATACAATTTAAAACATGGCACACAGGTTTCGAGATAAAGACGCCAGTTATATGTGTCCTATACGTAAAGATAATGATTGCACCACTGAAGTCATTGGTAACATTAGCTTGTCACAAATATGAAGTATCAATCCGCTGGGTCGTGAACCCCCCCGTCCCCCACACGTTATACAAACATAAAACAGTCATGTATATGATGTTTTGCTACCTGTACGGTATTCTTTCTTGAGTTTTAAATTGGTGGTGTTGCAATAAAAAAAGTATGATACAAATAATAAATATTATGCTCAACATAGCCTTTCATCAACACTATCAACAGTTTTCTTTGCAATTGAGTACATTCTGATATTTTCAGTTGCTTTGCAGTTGTCATGGTTACAGATCTGCGTCCAAAAATGGCGTCTTTGCTTGGAGATCATCTTTTTCAATTCAGTGGTCAGGGTCCTCCTCCTTCAAAAGATTACTTCCAACTCATTGTCTCCAGAAATGAGGTTGAGTATTTCAGTTTCTATATAATAACTTTATGGTTTGATAAAACCATTATGTAGTTAAACTACAAAGCAAAGGCTAGCTTACATTTCATCTAGGCTACTAAATTAGTAAACGTTAGCTTGTTAGCTTTCAGTGGTGGAAAAAGTATTCAGATTCTTACTTGAGTAAAAGTACTAATACCACACAGTAAAATTACTCAATTTCAAGTTAAAGTACTGCATCGAAAATGGTACTTAAGTTAAAGTATTTAAGTATGATTAGGAACATTTAGCTACTTCAAATATGACTTGGCTTAAAACATTTAAAAAGCAAATGCAGCACATTTTTACTTTTAATATTTTTAGGGTAAGGTTACTATTTTTTGAAGAAAATAGTTCTTAGCAGAATAAGTGTGAATACATTTTCTGTTAACCCACTCATGATTTTGGTCACCTAAAGATAATGGAGGATGGTTTAATCAATACAAAATAATCAACATTTAAGTTGTTCCTAAGTCCAGTTTCTGAACAGCCCCCAAAAATCGCATCGCGTCTGGTGTGAACGCACCAGCAGCGTCCACACAGTGGCGTGCGTTGAAGCTTGCCGGTGGGCGTGTCTGAAACTCGACCAACAACCAATCACAATGATGCACGCGGTTTGATTGGCTAGAGCTTGTACTGGCATATGATTTGATTGGCTGACGCTTCCGTTGAAGCTTCAAAAGTTGAACTTTGCTCAACTTTTGACGCGAGCAACGAGAAGCGATGGAACCACAATGCAATTCGGCAAAGCGTGACGTCACCCCATTCAAAGTGAATGGGAATAAGCGTTGAAGCTTCAACGCACGCCGCTGTGTGGACGAGCCATATTCTGAATTTATAAAGTAGGCCTACCTATATATTTACAAAAAAGTACAAAATTGGCCTCCACATGAAGTAGAGTAGAGGCATAAAGTATACAATTAGAATATGTTTGTTGTTTTTTTGAAAAGTTGAAGAAAGACTTTGTACCATTATTACAATTTCACCTCTTAAATTAAATTGAGTGAGGTAATCAGTGAATTGATGGCCAAATTATACAGGTTGACTTATCCAAGTTAAATAAACCTAACCTAACATTGTATTCCTTGGAATTTATACCATAAGCTCTTGGAATAATGTAATAATGTCTTCACTCTGCCTGTACTGTTATTCAAACTTCAGGTAATATTGACATCTTGGAAGATTTCTGTTCGACTTGGTTGCAAGGGTGTTGCTCCCAAACAGCAGAAGATATCCCATCATGTTTTCCTACAACACAAAATGCTACAGCGTAAGGATTCTTCATTAGAACATATGTCCAATCATTGTTGTATACACTTGTCTGCGATACTAAACATATTTCCACTTCTTAAAATAAAACAATACTTGTTTGTGCTCAGCATTTGCTTTAATGGAAATTCTCATTCTTCTCACCTGTAGAAGAAGTTGAAGCTGTTTTCGGGGATAGGATCCTTGAACACACAAAGTTACTTTGTCAAGGGAAGTTTGATTACCTGGAGCGCTTAACCGATGACATATTGCTCAAAATCCTGGCCAACCTAGAGCTGAAAGATACAACACAGCTGGCACAAGTTTCACAGAGATTCAGAGAGGTGAGAGCCTCTTAAAATTATACATTTACATATGACCCCTTGTGCTATTTTCCATTTCACTTTCCCTCTTTGATGTACCTTTGATCCCATGTATATTTATACACTGATAACCACACCTCACAATCTGCACGTGTTTTATTATCTTTTGTGACCCTACCAGATCTGCGACTCTGAGAAGTTCTGGGAGCAGACTGTGAGGAATGGCTGTGCTGGCTTCACAGGGGACATGGAGGGCATAGCAAGTGCCATGGGCTGGAGGAAGCTGTTTTTTACCTTTTTCCACACCAGTGGCAAGAAGGGCCAGCAGTAAAGCAATTGAACAGTTTATGACCGTTCTAAAACAACTGTAATACAAATGCTTTTACAGAGGATGGTTAGTCAGTATTCGTGTGGTATTTTGTGAAGCAATATTCAGTGTTTTTTGTGAGTTTAAGTGAGTGTTCTTAAGATGACTGTTAGGTCGAATAAACTAAACATGTATGTAAAAAAAAAAGTATATTATGAGTACTTTGGATGACAACAACTAACACCGGTATTCAATGAATAAAAACATGTTACTTGAAAATTGTGTATGTTGCAAAGAGTTTAAATCTGTAATATGACTAGTAAATAAAAAGTAGAACACCGTATTACAGCCATCATGTTTCCTGAGTCATAAACCTTATACAAAAATTAACTAACTAACTCATCCAAAAAGGCCTTTATATACACTTTAGCAACCAGAGTCCTGCAGACAAACATGTAATCATCATATTGCCTACTTCCTGTTTACATTTGCAAGATAACGGTTGTTGCGCCCTCTGCTGAAACCCTCTGCGCTCAATGCTGTCTCTGCTTACAGCCAGCCTGGGTTTAACATGGTCTCTGTGCTCGTCATGTGTGCAGCCAGCAGAGGGAGCAACATGGCAATGAAAACTAGAGTCAGATGATGGGAGGAGGAAGATAAGCAAATAAACCCTTGGGTAACGTGTGCAAAACAAGTAATGCTGGTAACCATGTCCAGGCCTAAAGACCAGAACACACTTTTCTGGATTGCACAAACAGCTCTGTAGGGGCATCAGCTACACCGGTCCTACCTCAACTGAAACCTGTACAAGCCAACTACAGTAACCTAAGACTAAGGTATGCACTGCTTTTTTTTCTAACAGGCACCTTATTGGACAACATATGGTACAATAAAGGTTAGCAAGACAGTCTTAAATACTGTCTTTGATGCTTATTGTCACTAAAGGATGACAAAAATAGAAACACAAGCATTAGTAATTGTTCGGTGTTAAGGGACGAGAAGATTGTGTGGTTTTCCTGTGTTTTTTTAGAACTCCCCTCAATATTAAATAGTCTTCCATCCAAATGATAGCTAGGTGTTGGAATGATCTGACATAACTGCGTACAGTCTCGACTGGTCGCCACTATGGCCTATTATTAGCTACTGAACATTGGATACCGCCTTCTGAGCCGAGTCTGGTCTAGGAGGGAAAATATTCATTACGTAACAATAAAGGATCTGTCTCCCAGAGCCACTTCCTGAATACCGTCGCAGCAACTAGGCCCCAAACCGAGGCAGAGCGGAAGCCTCATCCGTTTGTTTGCTGGAGCGGTGTACAGCCGTTCTTTCCAGCTTATCCTTTGCCTCCACACACCCCTCCTTCACAGCTCCTCTTTGTGGGTCAGGGATGCAGCGGGAGTGACGCAGCAGTGGCAGCAGCCCTCACAGAAGACAGCTCAACACAGTCCAATCAGGAAAGCAGAAGACACAGACGGGAAGAGCGAGGATGATGAAGGTCTGATCTGGTTCCAAAGGGAGAACGGGAGCCGGGTAATAGTCACTGTCTTTTTCCTCCTAAACAAACACCAGAGAGACTTCCACAGAGACATCTTGGTAGGCGACTCAACGTGCGAGTGCGGGTAATGGCAGTCATATAAATGCTACCAGGGATGAATGTCTTTCTATGCTAAGAGTGGGAATGCGTTGGGCATGAGGATGAGGCCTGCTCTTCCTCCCCGCTGATCGACGTCTCTACAGGCTGTAGCTTACGGAGCATCACAGGCCTGTATATCCTGACACAAACTAGCTGCGATGACAAGTGTGACAGACAAGGTTTTGCTTGCAAAGTATTTCAAATGATCCACAAAACAGTAATATTTCAGCTTTCAGTAATGGCCGTGATTTGATTCCAATTTGGAACGATTTCTCAGTTCTTTGAAAAAGTAAAGCTTTAGTAATGGTTCTCGATCCCGTGGCCCGTGTACGCTCGATGAACGCACATGCCTTTCAGTTTACATGCATTGTTAGGATTGTATTAGTATTGTTTTATGTTAGAAAGACTACATGAAAACCTTTAAACTAACAAAGCTTAATTAACTTAGCTTGAATAATCCTGTCAACCCTAGATTATGGAACATAGGATGGCCCAGGCAGTTCAAAATACAATGGCTGAGTAGTCCTCCATATTTAGGAGTTAAAAATCATTTAAAAGCCTTTATTTCCTTGGCTTAATGCAGATGAACGTCAGCTTACATGAATTATTGGACAAGTATATGTCGTACATAGCGTACAGGCAATGTTAGGGGATTGTTTTATGTCACCACTAGGTTGTTGACAAAGGATCAGTTTGCCCACCATCTAAACCTGCATCCAGTTCAAATCGTCATAGTTACTAATAAAAGAAACGCCATGTTAAATGTTACAAATATAAAACTGTATATATTATCTTCAAATAAAACCTGGCTTGGCTTGACATAAATATAACTAGAGGTAACCTCAAACTACTCCTATCCCTTCACACTATTTAGGGTGTTGTTTGTTCATGTGACTTCATATCTGTCTGTCTTTGCTGTGACTTGAACTTTATTGCTATGACGTTGACATGTTTGACTGACAGCAGTCTCTGTTCATCAATCAGCTGTGGTGGTTGCTGCATCCCACTTCTATTCTAGCCAGACCCGCCCCCCCCTCCTAGGTTTCCAAATGTAGCTCGTATAGCTCCAGTTATAGAAAGTATGCACTGAATCCACTTTTGCCTTGGATTGCTATTTAGTACTTAGTGCTCTGGCTGCTGCCCAGGCGAATATAGGGGTCTTCAAGGAGGCTGTCTGCAGCACAAATAGAAGACTGAGTATTTATCACGAAACCAACACAATGTAACGCACAGAAAAAGGAACAGGACACAACAGCAGCTAAGACCAACAGCACAAACACCCCATGAATAGCTTATGTCCTTCCTTTAGGGCAGTGAGCACGAGCCTGCATAAAGACATGGCACCTACTACTCAGCCTTTTGAAGTTATCGGTACAAGAAATGCACTTGATTTCAAACTGTTGTGAAGCGGGACTCAGCCAGCATTAGGAAAGAGCACACAGTGATATGACTCGTTGTGTAAATTAAAGAGCTGCTTGTGTCCTCAGAGGCTAGCGAGAGGCTCACAGTGCCACGTCGGGTTCAGCCTCCTCCCCTCCCCCTCGTCTGCAGTGCTGACGCATCTGCTGCCTTTGCATCAATCAGCAGCCTCTATATAGGTACACCGAGAATCCCCTCTAACAACAGCACTGTTGTTCCCACCCTCAGCCACGCTTCCACTTTGCAAGCTCCCTGCGATAGTGAGGAAAAGCATCGATGAACATCTGTCCTCTCACTGCTCCGATGCCCAATAGGACAGTTCCATCTTCTCTCGGGCTCGGCATTACCTAACCACAGTGTCTGCGTACGCACAGGCGTCGGTGTTATATATTGCTGCACGGAAACACGATGTGTGCACGAAGCAGATGCTGCAGTGTTATGCATTGCAGGTGCATGTGAGATGATTTTGTTTCATGACGTTGTTCCTCCTGGTCAACACGGATGCAGCGGGATACTGCTGGACATATTTAATTCAGCTTTAGTACAGCAGCGTGCCCCTCACTCTGCGCTGCCACCAGCCATGCAGCTGAGCGCTTTCTGTCAGGCTGTATCATTGAGCACAGAGCTGGCGTGTGATGTAGCACCCAGCGTCTCTCCGCTCTCCCCACACTCCTCTGCCACGCTTAATAAAAGTTGCCACTTCCTGTTCAGTGGCGACACAACGAACGCTTCAGTTGCCCAGCTAGCACACAAGACAGACCCATGCTCCGGTTTAGCTACATGCCGTATGAACTGCGAGGTGTTGGTGTAGTGGGACAGGAGATGGAGAGCCAGATGTAGCTCAGGACCCGGGCTGCATGGAGAGAGGCGAAGGACGGTGAAACGGGAGTCATCGGCACGCAGAGAGGGAGGGAGCGGAAGACAGACGTCAGAGGAAGATCTGCTTCTGACAGCACCACTGTTCAGCGACCATCATAGACAGAAAACTACTTTCGCTTTGCTCCCACAAAACTGTTTTTCACGTTTAGTTTGTCTATTGAGGGCTTTAGAGAAGGGACACTGCATGCCACCGTTTCCTGTTCGCCGTGCATCATTCTCTCAGATTTTCTAAGGTATGTTTGCACGGTTTCCCTCAATGCCTTACCTGTTTCTGAGCGGAAGTGCACTTTGCAGAGAAGCGTGAAGTGGCTTTTGCTTTGACGTTTCGCTCTTTGTTTGACAACACTGTGTCTATGCTATACTGTCATTCTCTTGGTTTGTGGTTTGCTGCGTGGGGATTTTTATTTCACAGTTTGAGACGTAGAAGAATAAATAATATCACATGAGCTTTGAAGGGAACGTGTAGGGTGGGTGTGGCACAATCCTAAACGTTTCCGCTCAGCGTGTGTTATACAATACACAACAATACTGGTGTAAAGTCTGACAAATGACTGGTTCAGTAAAACAAGCCTCATAGATGAAAAGATGTTTATGTAAACAGCAGAAATCAGTTCAAAGCATCACTTGCTGTTATCAGATGAGAAAGTCCTTTGGGTAGCATTTCTGCTGCAGACAAAGACACACACACACACCAACACACACACACACACACACACCCACACAAAGTACATTGAGGCAGAGACAAAGGCAAACCTCGTCGCTCTGTGGACGGCTGCGAGCGGCAGGTTCTCAGAGAGGGCAGGATGTTTGTGGGAGAGAGGGGACCGAACACCCGGACAGCTAAACACACTCACTTGCTATCAGGCTGAAGCCCAATAAGTGCTGCGCCATAGCATGTTACCATGACAACGGAGGCCTGTCTGAGAAAGAAGGCAGGAGGCTGTGTTTTCAGCCGATGGAGAGGCTTAAAAACACGGCGGCCATATTGTATTTGTTGCACGAGGACAAAATTGATTTTTTTTTCTTTTAAATGAAATGATTAGTTACGTAAACTCCTTGGAAGTAAATGAGCAATACTGCGAATGTATGTCCATGTAACTAATTTCCAAATGATGATGCGTATGGTAGATAACATTTTTTAAACACGAAATTAATGAGATATAAAATGGAGCTGCCTCTTGATTTAAAATAGCATGGGACCGTCTTCACAGTATAATTGGACCAGATTAAATCTCATATCACGACAAACGAAGCACTTTTTGACCTGTTTTCACTCATAAAGCACCAAGAACAAGTTCACAACAGAGAGACTTTGAAAACAGCCCTCAGAGTAGCAGTTTGCTGAATGGTCTTCCAAGGAGGAAATGCCACCGCTGTATGACTTTCATCGCAGCCTTAAATGAGGATGATGTCAGATACTTAAATAACGTTGATGCAGGTGTGATGATTCATCCCGTACAAAGGCAAGCTGAGAGCAGTCAGCCTGAGACATGCCACGTGACTCATAGACCCATGCACTATAGACAAACTACCATGACTCTGTTATGCGTCGGCCAAAGTTAGAACTTCCTATTTCCAAAGTGAGAATGAATGAACTTTCCTCTATAATGTTGCAAATCATTTAGTTTCTTACTTATCCACAAATGCTGCATTCTGGGTAGAAATCTGTGCAGCGCGTGTTATAACTGGAGGACTACGTGTGTGTCATTAATAGGTCCTATTATGCTTTTTTCCATTTCCTGTAGTGTGTTATATGGATTTGTGTGCATGTAAATGGTCGGCAAAGGATAAAATCCCTGTGTGTCCCCCAGAAGGAGTCTCTCTCCCACACACCCTGTCTGAAACGCCTCCATAGCACCCCTTTGTTTACTTCTGTAACACAGTGACATCCCTATGTAACACTCCTGCGTCTATTTGCTAGCGCTCCAACACATTGATAGGCTAAGGGTAGAGACATCTCTAAGCAGTTGACCAATCACAACAGAGGCGGCCAGCTAACCAATCAGAGCAGACTGAGTAGAATAGAACTGAATAGAGGTGCTGCAGAACAGGCCGTATGAGAAAAGTAAAGAGCTTTTTGGACATTAAAGCATGGAAACACGTTTAGTACAATACTTTAAGCATTTCTGCTGCGTTGTAAAGGCCCAAAATGTTAGTGTATCTAAAGCAGGGATTATTCTGCTCCTGTGCTACATTACATTGTATCAGTGGCTGCCATTTCCCTCATGAGGCATTAATGAATTATTTCCTGAAGTTGCTAGGGTTGACACATTTTTTTATCTGGGACAAGTGAACGGATGTCACAACTGCCAACTGACGGAAAACGGGAGCAAATGAGCAATTAGTGCGTAACTGTCTGCATGTAATTTACATATTAACCCAGGCCATGAGAATAATAAGACTGTCATGACAACTAAACCAGGCTGCAGAGCGGTGGAGGTACACGGAATGGATTTACCACCCAAACGGAGTTATTATCAGCAATAATGAGAGAGAAATCTAGTTTATTTTAGCAGGCGCAAGCAAAGACTTCTCATCAATACAAGTCTTAGAAATCATCTCACGACTTCTGTTTCTGGGATTAATGCAATATGAAATTGGGTTGATCAGGACATGAAGACTTCAAATATGAAAAACTAAGCTACCGTACTTTTTGAATAATATTTAAAGGTCAATTCTAGATCAGTGGCAACATTATTGACTCCTATATTGAGTCATGTCCTTCCACGAAATGTCGAACTGTTAGTACTCTTCTGTAACCTCAGTACTGTACATCACACTGCCATCTAGATGTTTTCTTGTGCAACCCGCTGCAGCATTCAGGAGTTCAATGCCTTGCTCAAGGGCATCTTGACAATAGGATTAATAGACATTACTCAAACAATCATTGCTCCAATCATAGCACTGACAAATGTTTGATAGCCCAATGTGACTGTAAAGTCTAAATAAATGTACTTGTATTACATTAATAAGGTTTTCCGAATACAATGACAAAAGCTTTAAATAAAAACCCCTTAATATAGCCCTTAGAAGAGATTAAAAACATCTTCACAAGAGAAACAAGAATAAAAACAAATTCAATAAAAGAGTTAGGATAGTAGGGGCACAATCCTAAACTTGTATAATAAAGGCATCCACCATTCCATAGATGATGTATTGATGTGTACATTCTGTATTTAACTCAGCACATGTTTCTTTCATTCAGGTTTAAATTTAATGTATTTATTTCAAGATGGAGATTATGACGTGTTGACTGTCTGTTTTCCAGACTGTTGGCACTGGAGCTCATCTCTCTGGACATTACTGCCATCTAGTGTTGAAACACTAGAACAGCTAAAACATTACAAAAACAAAATGTACTCACATCTTCATTCTTATATAAAATCACAGCCTGATCCACCATTTTGATGAAATCTGAGTAACAATTTTTTTCTCTTTCTTCTTTGTTTTTAGATGACCGTGGTGTCTCCATGCACTCAGAACCTGATGGATAGTGCTCATCCTCACACTGTGCTCAGCAAGCTCAATGAGCAGCGCTCACAAGGCCTCTTCTGCGACGTTACCATCGTGGTGGAGGATGTGAAGTTTCGGGCCCACAAGAACATCCTGGCAGCCTGCAGCGGGTACTTCAGGAACGCTCTGACGACACCTGAGACATGGAGCTCCGACCAAGTGCTGGAGCTGATGGACCTTAAGTCTGAGGTGTTTGCCAGTGTCCTGAACTTCATCTACTGCTCAAAGGTGACATCGCCGGGTGTGGAGGACACACGTGTGCTAGTAGCAGCTGGAAAAAGACTTGGCATTCCTTTTTTGGAGAAGCTTGCAGAACAAGAGAGGCAGGACCAATGTGTGAAATCCACAGACGGCATCAAAGCCACAGTGTCAATAAAAACGAAACAGGAAGCTTCCAGGCCTGAGAACGTTGACAGGGGGCCACGCATCACCAACGCCTTCTCTATCAATGAAGAGTGTTCTGGGACCAATCTGTTCTCCCCTCTGGTCCAAACCAAAGGGGCGAGGCAGTCTCCAGAGGTGGGACAGCTTCCATCGAGTTCTCCTACAACCTCCTGCCCCAATGTGAACAATGAGACAACCCACGCCCTCTCAGAGCACTCGTATGCAGTGATACAATCATTTGAAGGCAAAGACAGAAGTCAGTGGGATAACAAGAAGGTCTTTAAGCCAGCAATATCTCAGTCAAAGCAACTCAGTTACAGGAACGCAGGTCCGCTCAAAAAGCGCCACAGGCTGAGACAAAATTTGTGTCGAAGTATACTTCCAAGACCAGCTGAATCGCAAGCAGATACACCAAATACAGAAACCCCGACAGAAGCTGATGGTGTTTCTAAAGCACCTGTTGCAGTCATGACCCCGCCTCCTCTTAGTTCAGAAGCAGAAACAGACAAATGCAAAGGCCCTGGGCTACCAATAGCCACTGACAATGTTCAGATGGAGTTAGATCCACCAACCCTTTCCCCTCACACTGAAGAAAGCATTTCAATATACGGATGTGAACAATGTCCGGAGATATTCACAAATCAGGCTCTTCTCGTCGTTCACTCAGAAGTACATAAAAAACGTTTTATCAGTCATTTGTTTTGCAAGTTTTGTCACAGAAAGTTCATACACCTCAAACGGCTGCGCAACCACGAGCAGGTCTGTCCCAAGGCTGTGAGAAGATCGCCTAATCAGGATTCTTCTGACATATCAACCAAAGAGGTGGAACTACATTCAGATTCAGACGAGCCTAACACTGAGAGCAACGCAATGCAGCTTCCTTCTGCTGACCTCTCCACCCCAGAGCCCCTTGAAATGGACCAATCAGAGCCTTCGCAGGACGAGAAGGCGGTGAGACCAGGCGGCAGTCAGAGGAGATACAACTGCAGTGTGTGTAAACGCGTCTACATCACCTTATCCAGTCTGAAGCGGCACGAAAATGTACATTCCTGGCAGAGAGCATACCCCTGTCATTATTGTAATAAAGTGTTTGCATTGGCAGAGTATCGAACAAAGCACGAAATCTGGCACACAGGGGAACGCCGCTATCAGTGCATTTTCTGCCTGGAGACATTCATGACATATTATATCTTAAAGAACCATCAGAAGTCTTTTCACGGCATTGATCCTAATCTAGCTGTTAAGAAAAAATCCGCTAACGGTGGTTTGAAAGCCAGT
Organism: Pseudochaenichthys georgianus; assembly: GCF_902827115.2. Classification (NCBI taxonomy): domain Eukaryota; kingdom Metazoa; phylum Chordata; class Actinopteri; order Perciformes; family Channichthyidae; genus Pseudochaenichthys; species Pseudochaenichthys georgianus. The sequence continues at coordinate 39,969,715 of NC_047515.1, forward strand.
GTTTATCCAATCAAACTCTACAGGATTCTGCCTATGAAGTTTAGAAAGAGAAAATACAAGACATACAGTCAGACATTTTCAGAGGTTGAAGAAACAGGCGACAAAGCCCCGCCAGAGAGCAACTCTCTCATCCCTCCGTTTGAAGAAAGGAGTCTCATCAGTAAGTCTGACTCTGTTTCATTCCCTCTGACATTCATGGCAACTCCAAAGATGGTGTCATCTGTCATGCCACGCATCAGCTTTGACAAGCCATGTGACCAAGATGTTGACCAAAGTGATTTGGAAAGAAAAGAGGCGGAGAATGAAAATTCACCAAACATCAACTTTGAGTTTCCCGCTATAAGTTTCAAAGGTGATCCGGCAGTACTTAGTAACTCAGAGCACATCAGTCATAATGTCCCGTTCTTTAACTCTTTGAACACTGTTAAAAAGCTAGGTGAGCTATCAGCTTCTGCAAAAAGGGTTGAGGATATGACCAAGGAGCTTCTTCAGTCAAGCAATGAGAATCTGGCATACGATAAAAAGGTAGGGGCAAAGACTGAAACATATATCGCCAAACCTGCGTGCCCGGGTCCATCTGTGGATGGTGCCGCCATGCCGCTCTGTCAGATAACAGTGAAAATAGGCAATGAGGCCATAATCTGCCGCCAGATCAAAGGTTCCAAGCTCTTCCCCAGAAAGAAAAGGAGAATCAGAGAATTGGTTGAAGAGGAGAGCTCCAGTCAGTGTCTTCCAACACGGGAAACCTCGGAGAGCCCTCGGCTCCGGCTGAGACAGGAAGTCGCTTCTGCCAACGCGCATACGAAGACATACGAAGATCCCAATGACTGCGACACAGCCGACATGCTGTGGCGCCCTTACTATTCTTACAAATCCAAAAAGAAAACAAAGAAGTTGAGTTTGCACAGACAGGCTTTGTTTCACGGTTATCCTGAAACATCTGTAGATAGAACGGCTGCAAGTGAGGCCCACATCGAGAAAAGTAGTTGGCTGATAGAAGAGAACACGTCCGGTGGGAGTGGAGAAATGAGACGGAGCCTCAGCAAGAACTCCAGCCCGAGAGCCACCTACATGTGTGACATCTGTGACAGCTCGTTCATCACAGAGACAGGTCTGAGAGCTCATGTTATTGGTTCCCACCCATGTTTCTGTCGCACATGCGGTAAACAAGGTCCTCCTGGTGAGGCACCGGCCGGTGGGGATTACATCTGCAGCAGCTGTATGGAGAATGGCTCCTGCTTTGATAATACATCACGGAGCCCCAACCCAGAGAAGAAGTATCGCTGCTCCTTCTGTCCCCAACGGTTTCTTTATCTTGCCACCAAGAGAAGCCATGAGAAAAAACACAAGGAGACAAACGAGGAGGGATACAACTCTGACAACTTCACACCGTGCTCTCAAAACTCCGCACACCTGCGTGAAGATACTAAACAAGACATACACATAGAAAACAGTGGCAACCAAGGGGACGCTGAAATAAAAAGTGAACGAGTGGACGAAGAATATCTTTCCATTGATAAAATGAATCCTAAAATAGAGGACACGACAGGTGACGTAGTGTATTTACCTACCTACCAAGACATGTCATACTCCAAAATTAAAAGTCCGTTATCGCCGTGCGTCGGCACAGTGTTTTCCCTGACATCCTCCAGGGTGAAAAATAAAATGCCGAAAAAAAGGATCAATCCACAGCAATCGATGCATCTTGTCTCAAAAAAGCAAATCTGTGACAGAGACAGTGACGGCAACAAGGACATTTTGATGGGGCAAAAAACGACCAGTCACAATGATCTTGATAATTCCTATAAACTCTTGAGGAGAGATGACTCTGAAACTCAAGGTAGCCACATTTCTATACACAAGCCGGAGAAATGGACGTGCAAAGAGGAGCCATTTTTCTGAAGATTTCTGAGGAAATCAATTGGCAAAAAAAGAGAAAGATACTTGACGTTAAACCACTACTTTTGGTGAGGAAATGTAAGAGTGTTGTCTTTGCAGCCGAGCTTAACGAAATGTTTTTGAAAGGACTAACAATAAGGACCTGCGTACCAGTCGTACTGGGAAGTTGGAAATCATAGCTGTGCATGGCGTCAAACTAAAGTTGAGATGTTCCAGTACAACACGTCAGAAAACCAAAGCTAGCCAGGTTAGCTTCGTTAGCAGTACGAGTTGAAAACAACGCAATATGCTCTATTTTACACACATACTCCGTAGCAACATGTCCGCTTATAAAGGTTGGACAATAATGTGTGTACGACTGTTTTAAGGGGACATGAATATGACAGGAGTTGTAATAGACTGTACATTTCTCAAACTGTTCAGGTGAGCTTCTCCTCACCTTTAACTCCAGCAGCAGGATTTTAGACCAACCAGGACAAATGCAATTCTTCTTCCCTCCAAAACTCAGCAACGGAGTGTTATTTTTGTTGATAGGACCTTCTGAAACAGACTGCACTTTGTCTGTTGTCTATGCATATATGGCAGACACACTGGCATGACTTAAAGCAATTAAATAGGATGGGTACGATGTGTTGGAGAACTGAAAAGCTGCCTCGTGTGGTGACATCTTCACTTCTGTCACACTTTTGAGTTTCACGTTCAGTTACCTGGCCATGGTGAGTTGCACTTTATATTTAGACTATGCTTATCTGATTGTTAAATACTTTGATTGATATATTAAAGTTTCTATTGAGATGAAAGTAACCACTTATATGTTTTAATATGTATCAAACATGTAATAATTCAAATAAATGTTGTTGATATTATAAACAGTTACATCCTGTCCTTCTTTGGCCTGGTTCTGAATCAAATACAAATGACTCTCAACTCACAGTTTTTGACTAACCACTGACTAATCACACTTACTAAAGCTCAGATAATAAAGAGGATCATTACAGACAGCTAAAACGTAAATGTGTGGAGTGGAACATTTTTAAAAACAGTTTTTTAACGGCCGTATTTTCACAAATCCTGTTCAGAGCAAAGCATTTCCTAAATATAAACCCACATGGAGGTTATCCGCTGCTCCCGGTCCTTAAGGGACCTGCCGCCCATCTGAGAAGTCCATTCCCTCGTTCTTCCACACACACACACACACACACACACACACACACACACACACACACACACACACACACACACACACACACACACACACACACACACACACACACACACACACACACACACACACACACACACACACACACACACACACACACACACACCATGTATACATCACTTCAGGGGACATTACATTGACTTACATGCATTTCCTGGAGACTTATCCTAACCTTAACCAACACATGCCTAACCCTAACCAAGTCTTCACCCTAAAATTAATGATCCCCCTCATGGGGACCTCCAATTTGTCCCCATGAGGGAGGCTAGTCCCCACACGTGACTATGTAAACAGATATAGGTCCCCACAAGTATATTAATGCTAGGCCACACACACACACACACACACACACACACACACACACACACACACACACACACACACACACACACACACACACACACACACACACACACACACACACACGCGCGCACACACACTACATCTGTATTTAGAGTTGGGCCTCAAGACACAGTTTCCAGATGTTTCTGAATTCCTTGCTTCTTTCTAAGACTTGGCGCGTGATGTAACAGATGGATCATGAATTTGAGGTACGAGGCACTGCTCAACACACTGCTTATGCCATGGAGGCTATTTGTCATTAGTTTAATAAAGGATAATTACTTTTTAAACGCTCATAGCAGCAATTCATGTAGTAAAACTGATACTGTTCCAGATTAAAGGTGAGCAGCATTTTCAATTATGTTTCATTCATGACAAGTTAACTAATGGCATCGGGAGCCAACTCCGGCAGTGGCTCAGTCAGTAGGGGCTTGGACTGGGAGCTGTCGGGTCGCCGGTTCAAGTCCCCGAACAGACCTAAATATGGAGTGTGGACTGCTACTTGGAGAGGTCCCAGTTCACCTCCTGCCCTGCCGTGGTGCCCTTGAGCAAGGCACCGGACACCCCCCTTCCCCCCTCACTCCCATTGCTCCCCGGGCGCTGTGCAATAGCTGCCCACTGCTCCTAGTATTAGGATGGGTTAAAAGCAGCATCACTGTGTGCTGTGTGCGACCATTAAAGAGGGGTTCATCCCTCCCAATTATATATGCACTTTGAGATAAGTAAAACCATTTTTTTTAAATGTTAAATATTCATATTATTGTTTAGTAAGGAACGGGGGATAAAATCACTGTATTGTACAACAGCTACTTTTGTAAAATATGATACAAGTCCAAGAGGGACTTCACATAATGATAAATAGTTCTTATTTTTTCGATGTTGTAAAACACTTTAGAAATGTTTTATTGGTCTCATTTATTACGGGATTTCAAATACAAAGATGTCCTTTATAAAGCCTTAACTTAACGACTATATTAGATACAAAGACGCCATATATTTTATATTAATATTCATAATGTCACAATGTTTTTCGGATACGTTTGTGACATGATTTGCAGTTTAAAAGATAGAGCAAAAGTGATCTTAATAAAAGTGCTGTAAACTAGTACATGTAAACATGTACTATCGGTGATGAGGATCGTGTCGTGTGTTTTTATCCAATCAACATCATCTGGAAAGAGAGGAACATGAAATGATGTATGTAATGTTATGGGATTTGATTACTGATTGAGATGAATGTAAATACGTCATCTTTGAATCTAAGATTTTGAAAACTTGTGCAATATTGCTTATACACTTGAAGTCCCCCCAAAAATCCCATACGTATCAGCAGATGTTTTCTAATGAACCCACATAAAACATAATCTCCTTCATGTATTATAATCTGTTAAAGGAACATGCTAAAAACATCTATTTACCACAGCTACTCCAAAACTGCTATGTGTTCCTCTTATTGTGTAGTTTCTAATGTCACCTAAATCTCGTACTCTTTGGTTGAAATCTAAATTTGCATTCATTTAGCCTGCCAACTTTTTCTATATCCCATAGCTGTGATGTTTGCAGATATTTCAACAGCGTCACTTTCCATCATTTGCTTCTGACCTTTGTGAGGTTTCTTTTGCAATATTGTTAAGATCTCACCAGTTGCATAAGCCTGAAAAAAGGAGTGGTAATTCATACACATATGCAGACAGTATTGGAAGAAATATGTTACTTAGATATTATACTCAAGTAAAATAGGCTGCTATGATAAATCCTTACATTTAAAATCTAACTTAGATATAAGTAGAAAAGTATTTTGACTCCACTTCGAGCGATAGAACTATTATAAAGCCAGTTGAGTAGCACTTGAAATGTTTTTGCTCTATGAAACCTGATGTACTTATATGATTCTGTTTTCTTCAAGTTTGTATTTTGTTGGTCGAACACACTTATTGTAAGTCGCTTTGGATAAAAGCGTCAGCTAAATGCAATGTAATGTAATGTATTAGCATCTAGCTATACCAAAATGACCAAAAAGTAAAAGTTGTCTTTGTGCAGAATGACCCATTTCAGAATCATATTGTGTGTATAGTGTGTGAAGTTACTGAATCTTTCAAATTGAGGTATAAGGTGGAGGAAAAGGTGCAAAATAAAAAGTATAGCACATATGGAAATAGGCCACGTCAAGTTCAAGTACAGTAGGCTACCTCAAATTTGCACATCTTAAAAGTGCCCTAGTCAGCTTTAGGGACATTATCACTTTGTTTTATTCAATTATTTACAATACATTTTTCAATAATATTAGTAAGTGGGCTATATTAAACGTGTATTGGAGTAGTAGAATATGAAGCTTATATTCGAAATACTCAAGTTAAGTACCTCAAATTGAACTTAATGAACTTAAAAACTTCCAACAACTGAATACAGGCAGTGTTAACCAAAATAAACATTATTATATGTTCTTTAAGTTGGCTTAATATAGCTAGCTGAACTTCTCCACAAGTCAAAGTAGTCCTCGTTGAGCAGAGCATTGGCGTTGGATAATGAGCAACACTAAATACAGGTATTAAATCCCCTGTATACACTCCTACCATCTACCTCCAGCATGAAGTGCTCGTGTTTAGAGGGAAGTTTATATTCCTCCACACGTTTTAAAGCAGCAGTGTGTGCGGGACGGTGACGCGGCAGTGGGGCTGGCTCTCCTCCGCTCTGCCTGCTTCATAAACGGATATGAGAGAGCAGCACCGGAGCGGCAGTCAACGCTGACCATGGCGGAAGACGCGACGGTTAGGATTTTACAGAGCCTGCGGGGGAAAATATGTAAGTCTAACCGGAGGGGATGCGATGTTTCCCGGCTCTCACAATGGGGTGAGGTCGGTGGGGAGAAGCTGGCGGAGAGGGGAAGCCGGAGGGGCGCGGCGTGCCATCAACAGTGTGTGTGGAGGCAGCGGTTGATCTGGTCGGTCTACTGGCTGCTGTTAGCTTAGCTTAGCATGCTAACAGCAGCAGCAGCAGCCCGATAGCTTGTTGTGGACGCTGTGGAGTTAGCCTAGCATGCTAACATCAGCCTGGTAGCTGCTTGTTGTGAACGCTGTGGAGTTAGCCTAGCATGCTAACAGCAGCCCGGTAGCTTGTTGTGAATGATTTCATTCATGGAGCCGCCGTCAGTTGTTGCTGTTCTAGCCCACTGGGTGTTTGAAGCATATTTGAAAATTGAACCGTTTTCAAAATAAGGCTGTTTTTATTGTGTTTGTGGATTTGTTGTTTAAAGCTAGGTTAATGTTGGTGGGAAAGTAGGCTAGCTTACTAACATAGTAACCAAGTAGGTTTATTCGAGTGATGTATTTAGGGGGACTTGTGATTTACTTGAGTATTTAAATGTGTTGCTACTTCTTATGTCTACCCCACTACAATTCAAATGTTAATGGTATACTTTTGCTCAACTACATTTATTTAAAACCTGTAGTTACTTTGCAGATTATATAATCAACACTTAAATAAGACTTTAGTTACGCCTGAAGTAACAATAACAAGCTAGCCTGCAGTATGCAAATATATTAAATAAGCTGCACCTTTAGCAGCTCTGATAACAGTCAATGCATGGCTTTTACTTGTAATAGCATTCCTACTCTCTGGTATTTTCAATTAAGTACAATCATTTGAGTACTTCTTCAACCTCTGCTTACTAACAACCGCTTTAACATATATGGATGGAGACTTAATTCATTCAAGTTGGGAAATTGTTTTTGTCACCGCAGCATTTTTGACAGCAAGAATTACATGTAAAATAAACCTTTTTTATAAGCAAATATATTCACATCAAAAAGACATACATAACGAAGAGTATCTAATAACACACACTATAAAATATACAGATTACATGAGACTTCTCTCTAATATAGCAATCTACTAAAGAGACAGAAACATATACACATACTAATATACAATACAATTGTGCACTGTAGCTTTTCATTAAAAGTCAAATATATCCTGTGAGGAAGTGTAAGTAGGCTACAACATGTATGTGCCCATTTTTCATGATTATAGAAAGGGAAACCTATGGAGCAGTGAGTTCTCTGCCAGAGTTGTTGTATAGTGAGTATATACTCACTGCAGCCTGTTTTTTCAGCAAAGACATAACGCTGTACTGTAAAGCATATCAAATAAGATCTAAAATAGTTGCCCCTTTTTCATTGTTTAATCTCAAACAATCTTCTCAAGTGTTGCCACCTTTTTTTTTAAGGTTAAATATCATTAAACTGCCAACTATATAACCTTACTACTGCCAATAACCTACATTGTATCGCATGTTTTTTTGATTAATAGGCGGCAGAAGACGCAACCGGAGGACTCTATTTTAAGTTTCGTCTCAACACACAGCTTTGCTCTCTGACCTGCATCTGGAGGCTTTAGTACAGAAACATTTATATGCAATCATCATGTCTGTTATGCAACACTAGACGCATGATTACAGCATCTTGGTGGTAGTACAGTAATACAATAGTCATGCATGTGGGGTCCAAATCCAGAATGTTGGCTTCAAAGCCAATTTCCTCATCCTCTCATGCAGGCTGGTCCAGGCTGCCTGTTTGAATGTGTACATGTGTTTTCCTCTGCTAAATCACTCCACAGTAAAATGTGTATGGCTGATATTCAAAAGATTAAGCCATTACCAACGTTTTGCGATCGAATGAGTGGTTCCCATTTACATATATTTACTCATAGAGATATGCAGCATGCCATTTATATTATTTTTTAACCCACATCCATTAGTGTACGACCACTGCTCCACCATCCTCTCTGTTGGTTAAAAGCAATTTATTATGGTTAGGATTACATATGCCCTAGTGGCATTGCTTCATCTCAACTGGGAAAGTAGACTTCAGCGTTGTCAATCTTCAGACGAAATTAAAGCAGATTTTTAAAGTTGAATAATAATGATTATTGTTATTTAAAATATAGGCTCTGGTTGAGTAAGGCTAGGCACACAGTGGGAAGACAAATGTCAGTTTCACTACTATGAATTAATGTGAAAACAGTAAGCAGAACAAAATAGAGGAACTACCGTGGCATGTAACTCACTTTGCAGTCTTACGAAACTCCATTCTTCCTCGTTCACGCTTTGTCCTTTTTCCTTTAGCCTACATCGATGGAGGCATTCTGTAAAAATATAGGCTGTCTTGGCACAGCAGTTGTATGGTACTTTGATATATACCCTTGTTTGCCTCTTTGTCAGAATAAAAGGAGGAAAAGGCCAGTTGACTCGGCAGTGTGCAGCTGAGCTATTCTTTAGGCAGACTCTGACCTTTTGTTGGGTTTTCACAAGGTGACATGCTTCTGTTTTTACTGGAAATGTTGTTGAAGAGACAACAGTAGGGTTGGTTGGCTAAGTAAACTGTTTGTAGCTGTGTGCATATGTGCTCTACTCCCACCAGGTAACCCTAGTCCAAGCTTAGAGGCGGCGTGGCTGTTTTCTTCGACCGTTCCTAAGATTAGCCATACACCGGCATTATTAATAGCCTGTTCAAAACGCTGATCTCACTGGTGGCTTTCCTTCATTAAGTCTCCAGCTGGGCTTAAGGTACCTATCCACTGCTATGGGACCAATTAGACTCCTGCCACTCTAATCCACCGGTCCTAAATCGGTTCCACGTTATTGATAGTGCTACTTATCTGGCTTTGATTTCTTGTATGTTTGTTTCGTACAAAACCCCATGGCATACAATCTGGGACTGCCTGGGGATGTGATGGAAGCGTGTGTCGAGTCGAGTGGTGTGAGTTTCAAAGGTGTTTGTCATTTCTGAATCAGCGCTGTACCGTCGTCATTGGTTATGCTGAGGAAGTCAATGTTTCATGTTTTTAACCACATATGAACCTCAAGTCTACATCAGCTACATCCGCTCTGCAGATTGCCCGAACTACTGGCAAGGGTCCCCATGTGAACATGAGGATGTTGAACATAAAAGTGTGTTTTTACGGTGTACTGAGCATGAGTTTAATCACATATGCTCCTATTTTAATATAATTAGTTTGTACTTTGTTGTTTGTTTACATCAGAATATTTCAAATCTTTTTTTTGGTGCTTAAGATTAGCAGTAGTAAAACTGTTAGCTAAACTTGAATTGATCTTGTCAATTGCAATACATTTGCAGAGCAACCTTTTGGGATATGATATGGCATATATGATATATACCAATATGTCTTTTTTGGCCCATAGGGGTCAAAAAAGTAAGACATAGTTTGGTGGCATTTTGAAGAAGCGTGCAATCATGGGAGTTGTTGTATTTACCACACATGCCATCGTTGCCGTCAGCTCCTCCCTGTTGAGGATGTGGTTTTTACTGGAAGCTGAATAATCCGATGGGATCTTATCACTGAAAACAAATAGACCTGTTGATTTGAATTTAAATAAAAACGTAGAATAAAGACGTTTCATGTTAAAAATCCGTGTTTCTCACTACCAACAGTTTTCCTGCCGCTTACGTTTGCTCACTTTGTTCCTCTAATAATTCAAGATCCACGACTATAACTAAAATCCTTCGTCCAGATAAAAGAGTGAAACATACTACGATCTAAGAAGTATATGTGGCTTAAAATAGCACAAAAATTACATTTATTACAACACTAACTATGCATACATCCCCTTTTGTAAGCAACGAAATAAAACGGCCCATAACCCTGATTTAAACTGAAATAATTATTTAGGTTTCAACTAGTTGGAAATATTCGGGACAATGTAAGTTTTTACAAAATATATTTTAATGTGGCTTGGTATACCCTTTCTTTATAGGAATTAAAACGGGTATAGTTAAGTCATCGGTAAAAAAGAAAGGCACCCCTTTTTGAAGGTTTTTTAAATGTTTTGCTCACATTTCATTTAGTCAATTCTCAGTCAAGTTTCCCATAAGATGTATACAACTTAAGACTGAAGGGCGGTATAGAAATGGGGAAATATGTTTACATAGCAGAGGTGGGGATTGTCCAAAACCCATATATGTACCAACGGAAGTACGCATGTGTCTTTTGAAAGGATTACAAATGATGTCATTTTCCTTTAACTGGTAAAGGCTATTGCTGTTTTAATGCTTCAGTCGAGATATTAATGTTGTCTTTGTTCTGCAGGTGAGGCTAAGAACCTGGGTCCACTCTCGGGTCCAAACCGACAAAGAGATCTCTGCACCTTCTGCACCATAAGTCTGGATCAGGAGGAGGTGTTTCGCACAAAGGTGTTCGACAAGAGCGTCAGGTAAGCAACGTTACCTCTGCATCTCCTACTAAACCTCTATCCAGGTATACACCCAGACCTATATGCAGTTTTCCAGCTGATACTGTACAGGGAGGGGTTGATAACGATAGTCAAGTTAAACATTACACACGTTTATTACGTGTCATAAATACTGAATTACACCACACATTCTTAAGAGACATAAAATGCCACTGAACTACATAATTACTAAGGATGTGGTCAACAGTTATTTTGAAGGTGGTCTCTGCGAGGAAGAAAGGCCTATAGTTTTATTTTGGATGTATAATATTAAGCCTATTCACTCAATTATAAGAATCAGAATGCATTTTTTTTTTTTATCCCGGGAGGTGAGTTTCTTGGCATGTAGTTCATTTTTAAATACTAGAAAAAATATATATAAACACAAGAACTTTAATTTTTGAAATGTTTATGAATGCATAAGAAATTAAAAGTGAAAATAAAAGATAAACTAGTACACATTATTTATAAAAATAAATAAATAAAACCAGTTATTTGCAAATAATACAATATATAAAAACACTACGGATGCTCCGATCGCCAATTTTGGGGCCGATTGCCGGAATCAGTATCGGCCGATCCGATCGAGGGGGCGGGGCCTATGGGGATCTTCCATTAAGGTGATGTTTAAAACTCAGTTAATGGGGCTCATTCACTGGCGCTTCCACAAACAACAACCAACGTCATTATTACATTCAAATTAAGTACATTATTCAAGTTTACATTAACTTTGGAGAATAACACGGGAGAAATGAGCAGAAGCTCTCTCTCTCCCTCTCCCTCTCTCTCGCCTGTCAGTATCCCATGCAGCTCACTGATCCAGTAATGAGTGACCCGACAGTGAAGAATAAACATATTTATAACTAGTGTAGCTTGTACCAGAGGTAGATAAATAGCTAAGTGTGTTAGGTCTAACGGTACGTCCACACAGCAGCTTCAGAAGAATCTTCCACCACTTCTCTGCCCGTTGACTTTGAATGGGGATGACGTCACTTTGCCTCGCTTTTCGCCGAACTGCATTGTGGGGGAGCGAAGCGAAGATGTCCAGGATCTCCAGGATTCAAAAGTTGAGCAATGTTCAACTTTTGAAGCTGAGCTGGAAGCGTCAGCCAATCAAACACGTTTATGCAAATGTGACGGTAGAAGCGCTAGCCAATCAAACCGCGTGTAAGCTGGGAGAACCAGACCGCAGTTCATTTCCTCATATTCCAAACGAGAAGTTACGGTAGCAAATCACCCGGTTCTTTACGACCAGAACTATTAACGGGATACAAACCGGAGGAACCAGGCATGGAGGGAGGTGGCAGAGGCAGTGGGTGAAACTGGTAGGTTTTCGCCTGTTTGGGGAGTTTATTTATATATTTATATATATATATATATATATTGCTCGCATAAAATCCCCGGGGTTTCTTGCTTTGTATGTCGGGGGCGGGAGATTCATGTGATTGGTTGTTGGTCGCGTTGCTCGCAAAAAATCCCCAAGTTGTCAGACACGCCCAGCTCCAAGATTTTCAAGATTTTTGAAAAGCTGCTGTGTGGACATACCGTAACTCTTAGTGTGTGTTGCTCCGCTCACCGGTCCGTCACAGCGGGCGGAGCTGCAGGATTTCTGCTTCACACACGTTGCATACCGCTATTTTACTGTCTTTTTTGAACACCTTGAAATACTGCCAGACTGGTGAAGCCATTTTGGCGAGCTTGTTTTGCCGTGCACAGAGAAAGGTGTCATGTATTTTACGCCATGTGATCGGCTCTCCCGGTCGGCGTTTATAGAGAGCACCGATGGATCGACAGAGTGAATATCGGCCCATATCGATCGGAGCATCCCTAAAAAACACATGTACAATTTAAAATATTGTTTTTCAGCTTTTCATATCTTTCTAAAAATTGTAGGGTGGTATTATTTGTCAAACTATTAACTCTATTTGAAAAATAAAGAGCAGTAAAAAGTTTGCAATTAAATATTACTATTACAGAGAAGTAGAAGTCTTGGAAAGTATAAAAGTACTGCCAGTAAGTATTCATTCACATAAAAAAATGACATGTCCACACAGTTCACCCGTTAGGGGAAAAGATAATATTATGGGAAGTGTCAACGTCTTCAGTGGCCGTGTAACGACGTGATTCAGAAGAGGAATGATTGCAGTTGTGTTTTATCATGCAGTCCAGTCATTACTCATCCTCATCAAGTATTGTCGGCGATATCCATGAAGGAATCCAAACGTCCTCCTGTATTTATGTGGGCGAAGTTTCAGGCTCTTTTATTTCCTCATTGTTGAACTATGAGTGAACCGCGTCGTAGTGGATGTGTAGCTTAGGTTCCCGTCAATCGATCAACATGCCAAGCTCCAACCGTTTTACAAGAGTGAGGATTTGCTGCCATTATGTCATCGTGGAACTTCGAGGGTCTTTTGTTTATTTTGTCTTATTTTTTAAGGAAGATGAGTATTTGTTTCAGAATGATTTTAAATCAGCTAGCGAGTGCTGTTACGAAAGCTTAACCTTTTCCTTTAACTATAACCTATATCTGCTGTTGTTATTCTAACCGCCATAATAATTGAAATGCATTTCAGGATAATATGCTACATGTGTTTTAGGAACTACTTTAATTTAGTTAAACATTTAGTTACCCAACTGTAATGCTCATTTCCAGGTTCATATCAGTATGTAGTAGGGCTGCTCAATTAATCGCAATTACGATTATGGCTTGCAACGATTACGAAAATAACGTAATCGAAATAAAACGATTATTTTTTTATTATTACTTCTTTTCTTTCTTTTTTAATTCTCCAATAAATTGATGTTTTCAAAGTAAATGGATAATCGTTTTTAATAATCGTGATATCAATTATTGACCCAAATAATCGAGATTATTATTTTTGCCATCATCGAGCAGCCCTAATATGTAGTGTCTCCACTGGGACATGTCTCCAAGCTTTAATGTTCAAAAAGCTCTTTATTGTTCTCATACTGCCTGTGCTGCAGCACCTCTTCTCACCCTCTGTCTGAAACCAGAGCCCAGTCTGCTCTGATTGGTTAGCTGGCCGGCTCTGTTGTGATTGGTCAAGTATAATGTGTTGGAGGCTAGCTAAAGACTATGACATGACTAACGCGCCTTATTTGACACGAAACAATCTAATCAGTTTGCACGTTTTAGGTTGCATGCAATTTCCACTTTGTTGTGTTGGAGTGCGAAATCTTTAAATTATATTTGTGAATCTTTATTTAAAACATTAAACTTTTGTGGAAGTTACCTGCGCGTTAGTCATGTTGGAATCTACTGGTCAATGCTCTTTTCCACTGTATTCGGCCAGGTCATCCTCACGTACAATGTGTTGGAGCGCTAGACAAAAGAAGCGTAAGTGTGACCTAGTGATGTCACTATGTTGGAAAGTAAAGAAAGGAGTCCAATAGAGGCGTTTTCAGCGGCGGAGTGTTGGCAGTATTTACTTACATTTTGAAGATTAAAACTTTGAGGTTTTTTTTTTAGCATACTTTTGAACTAGTCACTTATTTTCCTTAATATATAACACGGGTTGCTGGAACAGTTTTTAACATGGAACCTTTGGCTGCTTTTATTCCTTTTGTAATTTAGTTAAGAGTTACATTCATTGCATTTCACTGAGAGAAAATAGCTTCCTGATACAATCTCTCATGTGGAAACATTTATACTAAACTCTGGACAAGTAATGCGTGTAGCTGGCCGATCATGTGAGAAATGTCCGGTTGGAAATTCATTTGATTACGTCTTACAAACCGTGACTCAGAGCTGCATGTGTGCAGGGGACCGTTTGAACTGCTGGGAAGCATGAAGTGATTCAGACTGAAATGGGCTATTTTACCAGTAGCTACATTGGCTTCAGAGGAAGGTGTGGGAGACGGGCAGCACTGACACCTTTTAGGTTTCTATCTACATCATTGCACATCTCACTCACTGTAAACACGAGCCTGGGTATTTCACAACAGCTCTTTTATTTTTTCTGCTGATTTCGGCGCGGTTCAAAAGGATTTTACAATCTCTGAGGAAGTGTGTCCTCCCACGCTCTCCCCTGTCTTCCTCTCTGTGTCACTCTCAACTACCTTAACCTCTCTTTAGCACATCCTAATAATCACTCCAATTTGTTCCATTGTGTTTTTTATCTGGTGTTTGACTCATTCCGGTTGTATATGCTCCAGTTTCTAACGGTTTAAAGGCTGTATGGACGCTCTAATTGCAGCTAATCCATGGATAAAGCACGCAGTTGTGGTTCTACCTAACTGTCTCACATTATTTCGATGATTTGGATGCAACAGAAAGCAAGGTAAATGGACTGTACTTGTAAAGCGCTTTATCCAGTCCCCTCAAAGCGCTTTACATACATGTCGTTCACCCATTCACACTCATGCATACAGAGCAGTGTACCTTACTCTAGGAACTAACATTCACACACCGTTGGCCATCTGGAGCAACTCGGGGTTAAGTATCTTGCCCAAGGATACATCGACATGTTGGCTGCACGGGCTGGGATCGAACCCACAGCCTTCTGGTTGAAAGACGACCGCACTCCCTCGCAGCCCCAGTCGAAGGCAGTGTGTGTTTGAGTGTGTGTGTGGTATAGGTGCATTGTTCCATGTGTTTTGAGGAGGCTGTGTGGGTGTACTCTGGATGTGTTGGCCAAACCAGTGCGGAAGTATTTCACTATCCAACATGCATAAACTGTAGAGTGAAACATCAGTGCGGTGAGTATTTATCCAGATATTCACGAGGCTGAGTTCCAGGTCCTGATTTCAGAATTTGAAAACGGAGAAAGTTGAAAAGTGAAAATATTCGGACACATGACTCATAAACTCTATTAATGTTTGACAGGCAAACGCATGTGTAAGTGGCACTCCTTTTCTACCATGTATAGGTCTTTTTAAAACTGGCCGATGTAAAGAAAAAGCAAGTGTCTGTTAAGTTGAGCCTATTCTGGCTAAGCTTTAAACCTCCACACATCCGTCAACTTAACTGATAGGACTTTTAAAGAAGACGTATCCTGCAAATGTTCAGGTTGATATTTCTATTTAGTGCCTCTACTCTGACACAGGGGGTGTTTCTCAATCTCGAGTACGCTTGCTTGGTAGCACATGTCTTCCGAGCGTCTTGCTTCAGCAGCGAGGCAAGAATACTTCCTGGCATTCGTAAAACGAAGAGTGGAACAGGCGAGCAGGTGTGCGTCATATGAGAGGCCCCGCCTTACATTTTCCACCACAGATTTGGGGAAATTGGTCTGTGCGCAAAGCATTGTGGGGATTTTAAGACCGGAGTCTACACATGTGCAGCCTCAACATTTCTCCAAACGAAGTACGCCGGGCTCGGTAGAATTCCAAGTATGCTTGACATTGGAACAGTCCTTCGGCGGCACTCGGTGACGTAGTATGCTTGAAATAGTGGCTCTGGGGCAGCTTTACTCGAGATTGAGAAACACCCAGGGTCGGCTTTAGAACAAATCGAATGGGGGGGGGGGGGGGCCACACACTGCCGTCAGCAGCCAACACGAACGCAACTTCAATTTCAAAACATGCTGTAAAGTCTATTGTCTTTCACACACATTGCAGGGGTGTAGCGCACCTATGACTTGTGCATACATGATGCACGGTTGTGGCACAGACACCAAAACAGAAACATATGGACATCGAAGATTTTTTTTTTAAATATTGAAGTTAAAAGCATCAATTTGGTACACTTTGAGAGCAAGATGAAGAGATCTATGGATACATCTCTTAACACCCATATGAAACAGAACTGTAAGCAGATGTACTTTTTCTTTATGGATATTTTACTAATCACGCCCCTTTTTGTTTTACTGCCATATAGTATTTCCTGTTTCATTTATTCTCTTATTTACTTGTACTGTATATCATATTATTTTCGATGGCTTTACTGTATAATCACTAACAGTTGAACAGATCGTCACTGGGCTTTCATCTAAACACACAGCCACGTAACGTAGCCACAGCAAAACAAAGGTCGGGGGTCATTGGTCAAGCAACACACCAATCAGAGGGCAGCATTGAGCACACCTCAGGCTGTGTTTTATGTGTATTCTTTATTTCTGATTTATTTCACACATTTTTTTTTTGTGGAAACTTTTTCACTTATGAGTTTTTTTATTTATTTTTTTAAACCCGGCAAAGTGGCAAGGCTTGCCCGCCCTACGTTGGGGGGGCATAGTGACTCGTTTGGGGGGGGGGAATGGCCCACGAATTACCCCCCCCCATGACGCCGACCCTGCTGTGACATTTCTCCATGCTAAAATATTCAAAAAGATATACATTTTGTGAACCTGTTGTGATTGGTCAACCACAATGTCCCGCCCTTTCATATCACGAAGAAGAGTGTGTTGGAGCGCTAGCCAATAGAAACGCAAATATTGCATAGTGATGTCACTATGTTCAGGAAGTAAAGGGAGTCGTTTCAGGCAGGGGGGAATGTGTAGGAAGGACCTTTGGGATTTTAGCCTTTTGCAGACCATTTTAAATGCACAAAAACCTATATAACAAACTACAGGAAAGGGAAAACTCCAAAAACCATAACTTTTTACAGAAAAATCAAAATGACTGCCTGCAGTTTTACCTAAACATATAAACGGTGCGATTCAGTAAAACGGTCTAAGTTCAGTGTGTTGGACAGGTGGTCAACCTGCTGGATGCACGCACCTTGAGTTGGTGCTTAACCTACAACCGGCTGTGTCACACACAGCCGGTCAGCTCTCGATGTCATCGGTGAGGTCATCGTGTTGGCAGGATTAGTGGCACAGATGCTTTTGTCCTCTGTTCCTGCCAGCGCCTGCAGGGCAGAGGGTCACGTGCTGCACCAGAGAGGTCGAACCAGGGTGTACATGTACTGCAGCACATGCTGTTTGAATGTTCTCTCCCAGTCTCTGCATGGGTTTCTTTATGTTGTCAGGTTTCCTCACACAGTCTGAAGTCATGCAGGTTAGGTGCATTAGAAACTCTAAGTGAGCTGTGAATGTGTTTTTGCACAATAGGGCTGTATGATCTGGAAAAATTAAACGCAAGTACTTTTTAAAACAAATGATTTTTTTTTTTTTAGAGGATCTGTACCGAAGAATTATGTTTTGTAAAGTCTGCAAGATATGATTTGTCGGACCGGTAACCAAGCCCCCAGGACGTGCGCCGGAATCTGATGAAAATATTCGTTGTGTCCAAACGGCGGTACTACAACTCCCGTATCAGTCCGTGACGTCACTGGGCCCAGAAAGACTAAATAAACTACCCAGTATGAACTATGTTACAGCCCGTATTAGAATCATTAGGTCCTTAAAGTTATAAAATGCTCTAAAAGCCGAATCTAGATTTGTTTTCTGTCTCCATTCATTCTACTGAGCCGAGAGTGGGTGCTCGGGGGGCGGGGCTTAAGGGGCGCATGCTCTGTGAGCGCACATACGGGTTCTTCTGCTCTGACAGCCAGGCATGCTGGGTAATCTGTGATGTTTCGCTCTCTCAAAAGTTGGGCCATTTTGTCCTCATGCGCCAATGAGCAGCTCTCATAGGAAAGAACGAGACCCCGCCTCCCACGCTGTATCCAGTTCTTATTATACAGCCATGCCATTGCCGGCATCCCTGCAGCTTCACAATACTCTATTTGAAATGTTATCCTTAGCCTTTTTATATACCTTGACATAGGGCTGCTCGATTATGGCAAAAATCATAATCTCGATTATTTGGGTCACTAATTGTAATTGCGATTATTCATTGACTTTGAAAGCATCCATTTATTGTACTTTAAAACAAATGCAAATAATAATTTGAACTTTTTAACTGTTCAATTATACGTTCAGGTAATCAACTGAAAAACCAATACAAAAGAATAAATAAAATTGAACAGTATGTTTTTGACAGTTACCCTGAACTTGAAGTATAATTCAACTGAAAAACCAAAAAATAATAATCGTTTTATTTCGTAATCGTTGCAAGCCGTAATCGCGATTTAAAATATGATTAATTGAGCAGCCCTACCTTGACATTTTCTTTAAACATTATTTTGCAAACCCAGTATCATGACAAAATGACATGTTTAAGAAACCGTTGCTAGCAGAAAAGAAGCTTATATATATATATATATATATATATATATATATATAAAATGTCCCGAATAAAGGTATTCTGATTCTGAACTGCCTCAATGTTCCCTAAATGGCACTTCTCATCAGTTTTAAATAAACCCAGATTTGCTGTAATCGTACAGATATGTAACCGCTCCAAGCGATTTCATTTTCCCGTTATGTTTGACATAGGTTAATGTACAGGATTATAACACAATGATCTTCCAAAGTAATTGTAAGAGGCATTGCACTCCGTTTGTCTGCATGTTAAGGAAATAACAAATAAGGTTTTAAAGAACATGGACGGGGAAAGTGATGCATTTGAATCCACAGCGAGATATTCCCCCAACACGATGAGTCCTCATGACTCCCCGTGTCGTCCACCTTCTGCTTTTTTCCCAGGACGTGAACAAATCCTGTGTTTATGATGGTATTGCTCAGATATGATGTCATTACGTTTTCCCTGAAGCACAAAACCACCTTTGTAAGGAATTACGTACATAATTTAGAGCCATAAACAGAACATTAGATATTACACAATTATTATAACTAACAGCAAGTCAAGCATATAGTTAGGTTAGGTGGATGGGTACGATGTAGCTGAGGAAATTACACATTTAAAGTTATATTAAGTCAATTAAGCACTCACACCATTAGTCAACAGATCTTAAAGGTGGTGAAGGTAAGAATGGAGAGACCGGCTCGAGTGCACTAGGATTTGAAAGTACACAACCGGAGAAAATCTGCCACTTCCTTACAGAGCCCCTCCTCCAACACACACGAACGCGCACATGACCAATGAGGGCACGAGGTAAGTTTGTGCCCCGATGGAAGGCTGACAGGCAGGTAGGAGGCCATCTGGTTACTTTAGCCGGCTCAGATGATTGGTCGTGCTTTGTACAGCGCTACAGCTTCCACAGATGACTTTTTTTTAATGTATTTTTATTGTCAAAGCATTTAAATTATTCATTGCTATCTGGATGTTAAGAGCATTACATGTCATTTGTTAGACACTTTTATCCAAAGCGACTTACATACATTCAATACCGTGGGCAATCCCCACAGGAGCAATTTGGGGTGAAGTGTCTCAGGGACACAACGACAAGCTGACTGCAGTGGGACTCGAACTTGCTATCCCCCTGATTCGAAAGTCCAGCACACTGTCCACTGAGCCACAGCATTCCATGGATAATTACAAAAAGTGTTTCTGAAGTGAATGACCTCCCCCACCTTTAATTTCTATTGCAGGTGACGGAATACATTTCTGAAAACTGAACAAGATTTTTGTCACAAATTCACAATAATATCGAGATCTTCAAATTCTAACTTTGCAGTTTTTATACACTTTTTTTAAAAAGGAGTTTTTTAAGTGGCTTTCAAAAGTTAAACTCTGGTTCAGTGCCCTGTCTGGTGTGGTTTGTTTGGACAGTTGTGAATGCAGTAATTACAATCTGGTGTTTGCATGGCGTTAGACCGTTTGAGTTTTTCTCGCACCATTTCCAACCGAATGCTACGTCGGTTCAACTGCAGTGAGAACGTAAGCCGACCAAATGGCAGTGAACCAATGTCCGTGCAGTATCATTTGAGCTGATGGACACGGGTAAATGACAGGTTATGAAGAGTTGGGAAAGGACTGAGTGGACTAAAGCAGACATTTGATGTTTGCTATACATCTGATCCGAAGAGAACATACAGAATAGCATTATTTGTAAGTGTGACGAAGGTGGCTTCGTCACTACGGACTGACGGCTTCAGGCCGGGTGATCGGGCACTTTATTAGCGTGATTGCACAGTATATGTTGTCTGTGGCTGATTGTGTGCACCTGGTGTCCTGTGGTGTCTCCTCCCCCCTCACCTGTGTCTTGTTGTGATGATTGGAGGGTGGGTATTTTAGGCTCTGTTGCCCTGTCTGTTGAGGGGCTGGGTGCGTGTGTGAGATCCTTGTGGCTGCAGGATGTGGACAAAGAGAACAGCAGGATTGAGACTGTGAACTTTGTGCCCATGTTTTAATAAATGCCCACGCCGGGTTATATTTTTGGACGTTCTGCCTCTGCCTCCTTGCTTGGTCTGGGCCGCTCAACAGTCAGCTTCACAGTAAGGAACACTGACGGTATCACCGAACATCTCTGTGGCGCGTTTGACTTCATGTTGCTCGGTTAATGTTTTCTCCATTTCCATGGCTACATTTCTGACCAGTAAGAATGACTTCTACCACTACTGTTTAACCCCTGCTCCTTTGTAACAGCATTACCCTGAGCAAATTATATTTTGTACATGGGCTACATATTTGATTTGTGTACTGTGAAACCAAACCAGAAATAAAAAAACCCTAAATGACCATTTTCACTGGTAGTTTTTACCCATTCTTAATCCAAACTAAACAACTCAATAGCCAAGCCTTCACGGTGAGCCATTGAATCCGGCTGTTGCCACTAATCTGTTTATCACACATTGAAACACACATTTGGACACCCTTTTTTTTTTTTTAAACCAAAAGATGCATCCTTGTGTCCTAAATGAATCCTCTGTCTTTATACACAGCCCCTTCTATGGAGAGGACTTCTACTTTGAGATCCCTCGTCCATTTCAGTGTTTATCCTTCTACGTTTATGCCAAGAGCGTTTTCCAAAGGGACCTACCTGTTGGTGAGTTTCTTTAAGCACGGCACGGACACACAAACATGTTTTCCTATTCAAGTTGGAACTCTGTAGTTTAATGTGTTTGTGTCTTTACAGGCAAGGTGTCAATCAGGAAGGATGACCTGGCCAAATACAGTGGAAAAGAGCATTGGTGCAGCCTTCATCCAGTAGATCCCAACTCAGAAGTCCAGGTAATGTCCACAACAGTTTAATGTTTTAAATAAAGATTCACAAATATAATTTAATTTGTATTGCATGTAACCCAGCGTTTCCGCCAGGGGGGCGTCTTGCCGTCATTTGACGACCTTATTCAGCTCGGAACGCCCTGAACTCGAGCAGAGGGCGTCCAAAAAAATAAATAAATGTTATCGTTTTGAAATGACAAAAAGAACCAGGACATCCCTCAGTTGGAGGGGCAAAGGAGTCTGGTGGGATTCTTGTCGCCGCCAGCAAAGCGAGTTCCTGTGACGGAAAGTGTACTGCCGGCGAGCCTTGGCGGGGGGGGTGCTAGTGGAGCAAGCGCGTGAACTGCGAGCGCCGGAGCCTCGCAGCGGCGAAACTGAGGCTCCGTGGTAAACTGTGGTAACATGACGAGCCGGAACTCACTACTACGTAAAGAGAGAGTATCTATTAAAGGGACAGCTCAATTCAAAATTCAAGTCACGCGACACAACGTGACGTCACACCTCCCGCTCTCGGGGCGGACGCCCTCTCAGCCCTGCTCTGGCGGAAACACTGATGTGACCTAAAACGTGCAAACTGATTAGATTGTTTCATGTCCAATAGTTAGTCATGTTTCAACAGCGGTCTTCTATTGGCTAGCGCTCCAACACATTATACTTGATAGCCATGTCCCGCCCCTTAGCCTAAGCGGTTGACCAATCGCAACAGAGCCGGTCAGATAACCGATCAGAGCAGACCGGGCTGTGGTTTCAGACAGAGGGTGAAAAGACACACAGGAAGTATGAGAAAAATAAAGAGCTTTTTGAACATTAAAGCTTGGAAACATATCACAGTAGAGACACTGAATATGAGCCGAATAAGGCCCCTTTAAAATGTGTATACCGCCTAAATCAAGGCTAATATAATTGTATACAAGTTTTCTATGATTATTGGTTCTTAATAGTTGTTGGAGTTGGTAGCACCTACCTAAAGTACTAGTGCTTATGATTCTATAGCTATAATCTTGACCTATCAGGTGTTTTTATTTTGGGCCCATGTCTGCCTTTCAGCATTTTCTTGATCTTTTTTTTCAGGCTGCAGTTTCTAGTTTCTTTCGCATATAGCGCATGTGGGTTGCCCTATTTCAACTGTACATGTCTTTTATCAGATATCAGCGCGGTGTGGTTGCGCTGGGTGAAACTACAGCTCACTACCACTTCTGTGCTGCTGCAAGCTACCGTGTTGACTCGAGCTGCCATTAGCCCACGCCAGACTATTCTGGGTTTGTGCCGCTACACTGATTCACTCACAAGTAGACACTCTAAACTGCAAAGTCAGTGAGAGAGCGAGGAATTATTGCAATACCTCTCTGGCTTTTAGTCAAACGGCTGTTATGTGAGCAGCTTTGTAATGAAGACAAAGGTACAACGGCTTTTTGAAAAAGGAGGATACTAACGTGTTATGTAGGTGTTGTTTTCCTGATGTCATTGGTTCATTTAGATCCTTCAAAGTAAATATAATATTAGCTTAAAGGCCTGTCTTGCATCAGAGAGAGAGAGCTGCCTGCCTTCTCAGCCAAGTGCTGATTTGCAGAGTGCAAGTGTGTTGGCGTTTTGTTTGGCTCCGTCTCTCTCTATATCTCACTCACTCTCTCTCCGACACTTCCGAAGGCGAGACCGGCAGCCTTCACCACATCCGACCCCGTAAAGATCTTTTATGACTGATGACAAAATGTGCAGCTGCTGTGGCTCTTGTCACACACTTGTACCAACATTAACCTAAAACAACACGAGGCTGAGACCGGACACATGAGAGGAAAAAGACCCCGAGAAATGTTTAAAACAAAATGCAATTACTAAATGTTTGGATTATTGATGCGTTCATGTGTTCATCACAGCTTTACAATGTGGTTTGAATGACTTACTGCTTTTAACTTATTATATGTCAAAGTTTTTCTTACAAGTTGATATTTTGTATTACTTAAAATCTGGAGTAAAGAGTACAAAATGTATCTGAGAAAATAGTGGTGTTGAAGTATAAAGTAGCATAAATCTACAAAACCTAGTTAAACTCAAGTACCGTACTTTCCGGACTATAAAGCGCACCTGCATATGAGCCGCAGCAGCTAAATTGTCCGTCTGTCTTGCTCTCGTTCTGTCTCTCGGTTCCACTTTTACTTTTGTCTCGCTCTTTTCCGGCCTCCAGCTTTTCCTGCTGGAGCCCGCCGCTTAGAGGTGGCGGGCGCGGACCGGTCATAGAGCCCATAGCGTTAAAGGTGGTTAATTTTACCTGTAGAATCCATAGATTTAGGAGGTTCCCTAGTGGCCATTAGCTGTACAAAAAAATGGGGGGGAAGGTCGCGGCTTATAGTCCGAAAAGTACGGTAGCTCAAATTGCTCTTAAGTGTAATTCCATGCCACCACTGCACACGTTTCTATCTCATGTCACATCCCTTATATTAACCTGGGTTTTGATTTGAAACCTTTGTGTCGTAGTTTAAAACACAGACGTGATGTTTTGAGTAACCGCTCCCTCTCTGCTCCTACAGGGAAAGGTTCACTTGGAGATGCGGCTGAATGAAGTGATCACAGAGAACGGATCAGTGGGTCAACACTTAGTGGTCCGGTGAGTACCATCACATCAGACTTCCTTTAGCTGCACTTACAAAAGCCAAGAGTACCTCGCCTGAGAAGCCATGTCTGATCTTGTCTTATAAACTGGGAATGGTTGCTATTTCTATATTTTATGCACATGTGTGAAGTATTGCACATTAAAGGTGGGGTAGGTAATTCACTTCAGAAACACTTGTTATATTCCATGGAATGCTCTTAACATCCCGACAGCAATGAATACATTAAATGCTTTGACAATAAATCTATTAAAAAATGTCATCTGTGGAAGCCGTGGCGCTGTCAAAAGCACGACGAAGTAACTGAATGGCCTACCTGCCTGTCAGCCTTCCATCTGTGCACACACTTATCTCGTGCCCTCATCGGTCATGTGCGCGTTCCTGTGTGTTGGAGGAGGGGCTCTGTGAGGAAGTCTGAAGGAAGGGGCAGATGTTTTTCGGCTGCGTATTTTTAAATTCTAGCGCACTCAAGCTGGTTTCTCCATGCTTACCTTCCCTACCTTTTTTAAATGCTGTCTTGTAAACAAGTTGACTTTTTTTTTTTTTACATTCCATTTCACTTGTTAGACGCTTTTATCCAAAGCGACTTACATACTCAATACTGTGGACAATCCCCACAGGAGCACTTTGGGGTGAAGTGTCTCAGGGACACAACGACATGCTGACTGCAGTGGGACTCGAACTTGCTATCCCCTGATTCGAAGTCCAGCACACTGTCCACTAGGGATGGGAATGTGAAAGCTAATGTATATTCGAATATTCGACCCCGAAAAAAACAGTTAACCGAAATGTACATATCCTATAAAAAAAAAAAAAAAAATTGACAAAAAAATAAATACTTGTTCAAATAAGTAAAGAAACCAAGACGAATTTGTGAAATGTATTGAACTGGTGCTCACAGTTTGAACAGTTGACAGCGATAGGCCTACAGCTTTCACGCTTAAAACACGAACAACCTAACGGGTCAGGGTAACGTCACCCTATTACAACAGAGATCAACAACCTGTAACACGGCCTGTGCACAGAATGCAGCTCTTCAATACTCATTCTTCTTTAAGAATGTGAGCATGTCGACTCAGGGGAGAGGCGGGTGTGGAGGCGATTCACAATCAGGCCAGCTGTAGAGAAGACCCTCTCAGCTGGGATGTGGGCATAAGATGAGGTTTGAGTCTGCGTGATCTGGAGGGGCAGCAGCCATATCATTAGCTAGAACTAGATCTGATGGATTTGGACATAAACGCGAGTGAAGTATAACCAGAGAGAGATCAGCGCCTGCAGCTCTGCACACCTTTAGACCTAACACACTTAGCTATGGCACATTGAATTATTCCATTTGATCATATGTAATCAACTTAGGCACCTCTCCCAAAAAAAAAAAAAAAAAAAAAATATTCATAACTCATATTTGAACACCTGAATAATTTTGAATATTCGATTCATCGTTCCCTCCCTAGTTTCCGCTGAGCCACAGACACCCAGAAACTTTTGCGGTGTTTTTTTTTGCATTGTCCAAAATACCTTGTTTACTAACTGGGACCCTGAAAAGCCGAATACATTTTCATTTAACTTGCATGACGGATCAGATCTCGACATCTTCTCAAATATTACAATTTAAAATTCTTCCTTAAAATAAAAAAACATACAAATACAAAATAATGCAGGATAATTTTAAGGTTTCTCCAAATAGTTTCTCTTAGTTTGTTTTGATGGGCAAACACAACATGTCCTAATCAGACACTGCCCTAAGGGGAGTTTTCCTACGCACTACTATAGAAATAAACAAAATGTGTATCGTATCTTTTGTGCAGATTCAACAACAACAACTATGGCTCGCTTCCTCTGAACTCTATGACCTACAGCCACTGAGAAGATTTGCATACGTATTCTGATGGATTATAGGCACACGTTTTAAAAATATGTATCCTCAAAATTGTGTAGAAAAAACGATGACAAATTAGTTCTGAGAATGAAACCAAAAACGATGTGTTCGAGTAGTTATCAAAAAGAAGTCTTCATTGATAAAATCGAATTACTATTTGTGTCCCATTACTTTATCTATTTCTGCCCAGCGTTCGACTTCAAAGAGTCGTCACTGTCGCCACTGTTGCCACGGGAGGCTGGTCTGCTCAAGAGAAAAACACTCGTTAAAGGATGTGCTTGAGCATGTATACACACATTCACATACGTGTACGTGTGAGACCTCATGCTGTTGTTTTGCATCCCCCATTCATACTTGGAGAGCGGGTTAATGAGTAGGAAGTGATGGCATCTGAACAGGAAGTCTCGCCTCTCACTCTGCAACCGCTGCGGTTTTCTGCTGCCGTCATTCACTGCGCCTCTCGGATTGTTTGCTTAACCCGTCGCCTGCTCGCTTATCACTTGCACACTTCCAGCCATCCTGTTGCAGCCAGATTAGTCACCAGAGATGCCCAGAGCACTCGGGGAGACGGGGTTAAGTTAAGGGATGCAAAGGACACTGTAGGGAATATTGTCATGGCGCCCTGGAAGGTGATACACAAACATCCTGATCCCGACTATCTCCCTCCGGCTTCACTTAGTGACGGCTGTATTCATCCTCACTCTCGGGTGACTCGGGCTTAGCAGCCACATCCTGTTTAGGGTGCCTACAGTGTCTGTTTGTTGTCACATGAAACACCTGTGAAAAAAGCAGAGGTCCCTGTGTGTCAAGAGCCAAGCATGAGAGCACAGCACTCTGCCTCTCAATGGAGACCGACAACAACGCTGCTGTTTTTATATTGTTGTCTAAATGTCTGTTGGGAATTAGAGAGGACGTATTCTGCTCATTTTCAGGTTCACGTTTGTATGTTCTGCCTCTGACTTGTCTCCATGCTTTAATGTCAGGGTTCTTACGGTCAGTACAAATCTGGAATAGTTATGGAAATTCAAAATGCTGATTCCAGGCCCTGGAAACGTTTTGGAAAACGATATTTTTCCCAAGGTTTTGGAAAAGTCGTGGAAATTTAACTAAAGTTGCATCAAATATAATTTATATTTTATCCATCTAATAAATACTGTATCGTAATGAAACGTAAAATGGCATTTAACTGACGAGGTGTTTTGCTGGTGAGAGATTTTAGTTGCTTTAGCGTGTAGAAGCTAGTACGCCTACTTGATTTGTTTTAGAAAGGCACGACATGTTTCATATCCAGACTTTATTTTCCTGTTCCGTGTTCAAATAAACCATTTTCAGTGGAACCGCTGAGAAAGAGTCATTTTTTTGGTCATTGAAAATCATTGGTGAAAAAGTGTATGAACCCTTTAATGTTCAAAAAGCTCTTCATTGCTGTCATACTGCCTGTGCTGCAGCACCTCTTCTCACCCTCTGTCTGAAACCAGAGCCCAGTCGGCTCTGATTGGTTAGCTGGCCGTCTCTGTTGTGATTGATCTTAGAGATGTCCCGCCCCTCACGTTATCACGTACAATGCGTTGGAGCGCTAGCCGTGTTACATCGTGATGTGGGGCGGTGGTGGCGAAGTCGATTGGGACTTGGCTTGGCAACTGGAAGGTCACCAGTTCAAGTCCCGGCAAGACCAAGTGCTACCGAGGTGCCTACACTGCTCCCCGGGCGCCGTTCAAAATGGCAGCACACTGCTCCTAACATGCAGAGAAACAATTTCCCCACGAGGGATTAATAAAAGTCCATCTTAATCTTAATGTCACTAGTGTGTGGGAGAGAAACTTTGATGCCCACAGCATTTATTACCGATTCAATTAAATGTTCAGTCGTCGTATGTTTAGTGCAGCGTCATAAATGCATTTTTTCTTGTTGTTGTAAATAAATATACTCCATGCTGATAAAATTCAGTCTGCAGAGGGTTAACAGCAACAGCATTTCCGCTCTGCCGTCTGTTGAACCAACAAAAAAGCATATTTACCATTCATGATTTAAAGACTTGGATTTAAGAACTAATCCCTCCCAAGGTCTGGGACACTTTAAACTCCTTTTATTCATAACGGCTTGAAATGTTCCATTATTACAGGACTGTAAAACGAGTGACTTGACCACCACCCTGCTATAATAAACAACATGACTGACTTTGAACTGCTGTCATTTAAAACCGTGCACAGCATTTGTATTAACCGTGTCCCTCACTGTTTCCTGCAGGATAATCGAGTGTCAGGGTTTGCCTCTGATCAGCGGGCAGAACTGTGACCCGTACGCCACCGTGTCACTCGTCGGACCCGCCAGGTAACTCATTAAATACCACACGTATAGCAATGTTTTTTTTTACCTATTGCTCTTCTCTGCATGTTATAAAGTATATTAGCAGCACGTTTGCCCCTTTTTAACTTGATGGTTCAACATCACTACATTACTACTAATTTTCTAATTACCCACCAGATAAAAAATACGTTACGTTTTTCTGTACTTGCTCTAAGAAGAAAGGACGGTAAAAGAAGAGCTCTGTGGCGTCAGACTCGTAGTTTCCCCCAAAAGTTTCTTTGGTCAAACCGATGTGATATAAATCAAAGCAGGAAACCTCCATTTGAGAGGCTGAAAACTGCATTTTCTGCCTTTTATTTAATCAGAAATCACTTCAAAGATTGTCATGATTTTATTGTGTATGTCTAAATAATTAGTAGGGATGTAACGATATATCGAATATCGCCTTTTTACCTGTCCAACATGGCAGCAAGTAGGTTACAACATGAACATAAGACAGATGACACAAAAGGACATCGTATTTACAGGGCTACATGCACACACCTACAGTAGAGACATAAGCATATCTCTCCGTCTCAGCAACATCAGTACCAAGCAAGAGAGTTTGTTCCACAGCAGGGGATTTTGTTAACGCCCAAACATCCCAGCTTCTACCTGGGAATGTGGACATGCTCATATCCCTAAAAGATAACCTGATGATGCTGAGTGAGTGAGTTTGAGTTACTTGAAAAAACTGAAGTGAATTGCAGGGTCTGATTATTATATTTTTGACACTTTAAAATACTACTATCCTACTAAAATGTCAAAAAGTCCATTTTCAATATCGCGATAAACCTGTTTGCTATTTCTTTATTTTATGCACATTTTAAAGTATCACTTATTAAATGCTGTATTGTAAGCAAGTTGACATAACTTTCTCAATTTGGCCCAAAATGTTTTTTTAAGCTCACCTGAGGTGTTTTTTCGCCTTGTCCAAAATAAGTTTGTATACATGAGAGTAACTTTTGGGGGAAAACAACGCTGTCATCTGATTGCCGGTCAATACAAATTCTGAAGTCTTTGCCAATCCGATCAGAAATGTAAGAAAACCGTGGATTTTTGGATCTTCAAAAAGCCCGATTACGATGGCCAGTCAGGCAAACAATTACATTAAGCCATTGTAAATCGACGATCGGGCTCGATATGTTTAAATATAGCAGTAGGCGATCGATTTTCATAGATGAGAGTAACATCTACGTCACTTTACGGCCCCGCCCACTTTTGGGGGAAACGGAAAATCATTTGAACGGCGATCGAGTCTGAAGCCACAGAGCTCTTCTGTTACCGTCCTTTCTTCTTAGAGGACGTACAGAAACACGTAACTCTGTATTATTTTTAATGTTTGAGGTGCAATAAACGACACGGCAGCTTTTTGGCATGATAAAACTATTATTTTCCGCCTCGCTCATGAGAGTAACAGCTGGCGAAATTACAGGCTCGCCTACTGATTTTAATTTAACCAGATATCGAGCCTGATCGTCGATTTCAAATGATTGAATGTAATTGTTTGCCTGACTGGCCATCGTGATCGGGCTCTTTGAAGATCCACACATCCACGGTTTTCTTTAATGTCTGATCGGATTGGCAAAAACTTCATAATTTGTATTAACCGCCAATCAAAAGACAGCGTTGTTTTCCCCCAAAAGTGGGCGGGGCTGTAATTTTCGCCCGGAAGTGACGTAGGCGTTACTCATCCATAGTAACTGGGACCCTGAAAAGCCAATTGAGTTCTGACGTAGCAAATTAATAAAAAAAAGATTTGAAATTGTTTTTCTTTATTTTTCAATATCGCCATAAATATCGTACCGTGGACTTGTTATCGCGATATTATCGTACCGTGCCTTTTTGATATCGTTGCATCCCTAATAATTAGTCAACTGATTGTTGCAGCTCTACTTCAATGTTAAAGCGGCAATATTCAATATCTTTTTTATAATACAATACTTATCAAATCGACAATGAGATGATGACGTTAATGTGTTTGTTCACGGTCTTTCAATGGCTGTGATCTTGATAAACAGTCTTTTAAAAAGCGATAGTAACCATAGATACAGTTTAGACAAAGATCAGCAGGACATGTTGTTGTTTTTAAGAGTTTCCATAATGTTTCTCCTCAGATCGGACCAAAAGAAAACGAAGGTAAAGAAGAAAACCAGCGACCCTCATTTTGAAGAGACGTTCTTCTTTGAGGTAAATTTCACTTTGCTTTCTTCAACACTATTTGTAGAATAACTCCTGTATTCTGTAAGTAAACCCTCACATGTCCCCCCCCCCCCCCTCAGGTCACACGGACCAGCAGCTACTCTAAAAAGTCTCATTTCCAAGTGGAGGAGGAAGACATAGAAAAACTGGAGATCAAGTACGTTTGTCCTTCACTCTCATCTGGTCCCTCTGTGAGCCTCCCTCTTTCGGTCTCACCCCCCTCTGTAGTCCTGACAGAAGAACTCGTATGTCTTAACATCTTGAGGACAAAAAGGTGCATTTTAGATGTGGTGTGTTCTGACTACTGATAGAGAGCCTTGCTTTCTGGTTAGGATATGTGGGGCGTCCGTGACAGTGGACTCATAGCTCACTGGGTAAGACTAGACAGGCTGGAAGGTAAACTCATGCATGGTTTTAAAGGTTTGGATTTGAGGTGGTGTCAATGCACGGGTTATTGTTTTAGCTTTTATGCAGCGAGCAGGTAAGCATCACTCCTGTAGTGACATGTTTGCCATTTAGTTTGGAAATGGGTGGTGATGTTAGTGCTGAACACACACACCGTAACAATACAGGAGTTGTACTGAATGCACTATATTTTCACATGCTTTGAACATTATTTGTATAACTGTCCTTTCTCTACCTGTGCAGAGTGGATTTGTGGAACAATGAGAATCTAGCTCAGGATGTGTTTCTGGGGGAGACGCGGGTCCACGTGAAGATCCTGAGAAGCGACCACATCCACAAAGCCTGGTAAGGACTCGACCTGCGGCTCTTCAATTCAAAACCTTTATTCATCCAGGTAAAATCCCATTGAGATCAAGATCTCTTTTTCAAGGGCGACCTGCAGCAGTAGGTTCCACAAGAAGACATAAAAACATAAACAACAGAACAACAAAAAGGACATCATACAGCAAAATGTACAGGGATTACAATTTACATATCTAACCACATGCACAGGAACCAACAGCATCTGATTGTGTAGCATCCAACCGAGCTTTAAAAACATGTAGTGGTACTAGCTTGGTAATGTTCCATTCTTTTTGCAGACTGTTCCAAGTTAGTGGAGCTGCACATCTAAAAGCTTTCTTCCCTAAGACAGTCCTAGCACTTGGCACATTTCATAAAACCATAGCATGCGATCTCAGGCAATAAGTACTTTCAGTTCGCAGAGAGATCAGGGAGCAGATATAAGATGGTAGTTTATCCAACATGGCTTTGTAAATGAAAAAGTACCAGTGACTGAGCCTCCGTACAGTTAGTGATGGCAAAACCGCCTTGGTATACAGGGTACAGTGATGCGTAAGTGCTTTACAATTTATCAAACATCTCAGTGCGCTGTGATACGCAGCATCTAACTTGCTCAGGCAATGGGCAGGTGCATTCATATACACCAGATCACCATAGTCCAGCACAGGTCAAAGGTCACAGAGCCTTCTCCTGGCCTCAAGCGAGAAACAGGACTTGTTCCTGTAGAAGAAACCTAGCCTAACCCTCAGCTTTTTAAGCAGCTTATTTACCTGAAGTTTAAAAGAGAGACAATCATCAAGCCAGATACCAAGGTATTTGTAACAGGCAACAACTTCAAGTGTTGTTCCTTGCGTAGTTACAATATCCAAAGTAGTCTCCGGTGTATTTTTAGCTTTAGCTTTTGAAAAGAGCATTACCTTGGTTTGATCCACATTTAAAAGAAGCTTTAATTCAGAGAGCTGAGTCTGAATAGTGTTAAAAACAGCCTGTAATTTAACAACAGCCTCCTGAATCGAGGGACCTGCACAGTACAGCACGGTATCGTCCGCATAACAATGTAAGGTTGCTCCTTCGACATTTTCACCTAAACTATTAATATCGATAGAGAATAATAGTGGACCTAAAACTGAACCTTGTGGTACACCATTAGTGATGTTTAACCACTCGGAAGACAGCCCATCAAAGTGAACACATTGGGACCTTTCAGAGAGGTAGTTCACAAACCACCCACTGCATTGCTGGATATGCCGATACTGAGTAGCCTCTGCTTTAAAATGCGATGATCAACGGTGTCAAACGCTTTGGAAAGGTCAATAAACAGAGCTGCACAACTCTGCTTATTATCTAAAATAGTAGTAATGTCATTTACCACTTTCATCGTGGCAGTGATGGTGCTGTGTTTCTTTCTGAAGCCTGACTGATGTTTAGACAGGATATCATTTATACATAAAAACTCCTTTACTTGTTCACTCACTAAGCGTTCAAGAACCTTAGCCAGAACTGACAATTTAGAGATTGGCCTATAGTTATTTAAAATAGTTGCCTCCCCTCCTTTCAGTAAAGGCAAGACATAAGCAGACTTCCATACTTTTGGGATTGTGTTCGTGCTGAGGGAGAGGTTAAAAAGAGAAGTAAGAGGTGGAGCAATAAAATCTGCAGCTATCTTTAAAAAGAAAGGTTCTACGTTGTCCGGACCAGCCGGCTTTTTAGGATCTAGCTTAGATAAGACTTCACGAACAACATCAACAGTAAAAGGAGTAAAACTGAAAGGGTTTTCCAGACCACGTTGTTCAGAGTCACCGACTGTGGTGTTTACAGAAGCAGAATTAGAAACAGAATCAAACATAGAACCGCAGGACACAAAATGCTCATTAAAGCAGTTTAGCATAGTGGCCCTGTCCGATATAGAGCCAGATGCTGTGGTGAGGCACGGAGGTATCTCATTACGGATCTCACCGGTGGATATCGATTTTATGGCTTTCCAGAATTTTCTAGGGTTGTTCAGGTTCTTTGTGGTAACTGACAGATAGTACTTAGACTTAGCACTTTTTACATGTGAAGTGAAGCTATTCCTTAGCTGCCTAAAACGCAGCCACTCTACCTCTGAGCCTGATTGCCTAGCCTTTGCCCAGGCCTTGTTTCTCTCATGAAGGAGACTAGACAGCTCAGCAGAAAACCAGGGATTGTCTCGTCCCTTCACTCTAAATGTACGCAGGGGTGCATGTCTATCTATAATTTCCATAAAACCAAGATACAAATAAGACCATGCGGTTTCTACATCAGCACACAGATCGATTTTACCCCAATCGAACCCAAACAGATCATGAACAAAACCCTGCTCCACAAAATGTTTTGTGTCTCTTAATGATAATGCGAGGTTTAACCTTTTGGACCTTAGTGTCCCTAATTGTGGCTACAACACAGTGATCACTCACATCATTAGCAGATACTCCCACAGCTGAGTATTTATAGGGAATATTAGTTAGAATGAGATAAATTAGGGAGGATTTATTAGGGGACTTAATGTTAGGGCGAGTAGGACTGTCAACAATCGGAGTAACATTCAAAGAGATACAAAGGTTTTTAAAATCCTCTGACACTGCAGTTAACCAGTCCCAGTTAAGATCTCCAAGTAGCACTATTTCCTTGTAGTCTAGTTGCGGTAAAAGATTTGCTAGCGAAGACGAGGAGTCTTTGACAGTCTGTAACAGACCACCACCATGACCTGTTGACCCTTTGCCACTTTTATATTTAAGGCTAAAAATTCAAATTGCTTACTGATCGATTTGGAAACTAATGTGGATACACTGAACTTATTCTTAACATAAATGGCAACGCCACCACCTTTATTAGGCCGGTCGGTACGATACACATTAAAACCATTTAAGGCAATGTCAGAGGCCAAAATAGACTTGTTTAGCCATGTTTCTGATAAGACAATGACGCAGTGTGAGAAAAAGTTTTTAGAGACTACTTGTCCATGGACAAGTGAGTTTGGCAATGTACTTGTCCGAATACATTTTTCACTTGTCCAGAATGGACAAAAATTGGGGCCACTGGAATCTTCTTCTTCGTCATCGTTTTTTACATTTTCCCACGGTTTTTACAACACCGCTAACGTGAGTGAGCGGTAAGATTCTACTGCATCACACATAGGGTTGGGTATCGTTTGGATTTTAACGATTCCGGTTCTGCTTTTCGATTCCGGTTATTTTTGTTTCTCGATTCCGGTTCTTTGAGAGGGTAAAAATAAGTCCCATGACAAACTGGGAGAAAAATATATTTATGAAAACATTAAGTCAAATCTCTATTCCTATTTACAAATCACTTCATACTGTTGAATTTCTTACGGTTATTGAATACAATTATATAAAAATAATCTCTGCATTGTTTAGTTAGTTCCAAGTGGTGCAGTTTGAGAATGTACAAAGACTCCAGCTCATTAAAAACTCTGCAGCTAGACTACTGACGAATACCAAAAGGAGGGAACACATTAGTCCTGTCTTAGCTACTCTACACTGGCTTCCTGTAACTTTTAGAATTGATTTGAAGGTGCGAGATGCATTTCCTTATGAATCGACAAGCAGAACCGAAACTAACATTTCTAAACTAAAAATGGCGGACACGGACAATTTGCGAATGAGTTCTGCCTTTTGTAAACTGAATGTATCAATAATTTGTCAATAAATCGGGGCGAAAAAGTCACTTGTCCGCCGGACAAGTCAATTGAAAGATCTACTTGTCCGATGTTGTAAATAACACGTCCCGGACGGTGGGACGTGTACTTTTTCGCACACTGTGACGTCAGCGTCAGTCGAGCTCGCCCAGATGCGGACAACATCTAGTTTACCTAACAGACTGCGCACATTCAAGTGGATGAAACCCAACCCAGACCTAGCTTTAAAATCAGCAGGAGTAGCGATCTGACTATTACTACTGGGTGGTCCAGGGTTAGGTTGTACATTTCCTGACGGTAATAACAACAACAAAAACAGGCATCTTTTCCTCTTAAGCGACACACACACATTGTCATCTAATTTAGAAACACCGGAAAAGTCTGCGAGAGTGTGATTAGAGCTCAAGAAGCAGTCCTGAAGAACCATCATCGCAGGAAAACAAAAAAGACAAACATATTTT
The DNA here is from genome assembly GCF_902827115.2 of Pseudochaenichthys georgianus. NCBI lineage: Eukaryota > Metazoa > Chordata > Actinopteri > Perciformes > Channichthyidae > Pseudochaenichthys > Pseudochaenichthys georgianus. Next base: position 40,005,252 of record NC_047515.1, read on the forward strand.
GTCGAGCAGATTGTCTGTGACAAGGCAACCGGTAATTGTTTGTGTAACACATACAATACTGCATATAGTCAATGTGAGGTAAAGTGTGTCGCCAAGGTAACCGGTGGCGATGAGGTCTTATAATGTATGGAAAGGGTCTTATAAAAGGTCTTACATCTGACTTCAGGATTCCTGCTTACACCCTGTCTTTCTAATGTATCACCTCTTATAGTTTGAGGTGATACTGTGACACTGAAATAAATAAAAACTGTTTTTAATATTTCATCAAATAAAGTAGCCTGTGCGTCAAATCCTGCACATTTTCTGCAGGTGGCTTATCCTGAGTTACGGTCCCCCAGCGTCGGTAAACTTATCGTGCATAAACCTGAAAAAATATCGATATTTCTGAGCTGAGCAAACACATTTTTAAGAAGTTGATCACGTCTTTAAACTCAGGCGTTAAAAACTCGAACACTCTGCACCATTGCTCTTGTTATATATATATTTATATTTTAATGGTTTTTCCTCCTGTCACACAATTTACCGTACTTTTCGGACTATAAGCCGCGACTTCTTTCCCCATTTTTTTTTTTTGTACAGCTAACGGCCACTAGGGAACCTCCTAAATCTATGGACTTTACAGGTAAAATTAACCACCTTTAACCCTATGGGCTCTATGACTGGTCCGTGCCCGCCACCTTTAAGCGGCGGGCTCCAGCAGGAAAAGCTGGAGGCCGGAAAAGAGCGAGACAGGTAGCGCGCCAAAGTAAAAGTGGAACCGAGAGACAGAACGAGAGCAAGACAGACGGGCAATTTAGCTGCTGCGGCTTATATGCAGGTGCGCTTTATAGTCCGAAAAGTACGGTACACAACAACTTGCACACTTGTTTAGGCAAGGCATGTTTTTTTTCATAGAACATTTCATTAACATAGAGGTAATTCAAAGTGTATTACAAAAGCATTAAACAAAGGAAACATTTGAATACATTTAAAAACACTCATAGTTAAGCATATTAGTCATTCTGGGTAACTTGCTCACCTGATTGCACTCATGGGTTACATGAAGTTGAGTTACTGTCATCAATTTCTTTTTGGAATTGGCCACTCATCTCTGCTAATAATGTTTTGGGTTCATGGTACTGTAATGTGTATTACATTTGAATAAAGGAAAAAGACATTGGTTAAACTGCCAGTCTGCCACACACACTGCACAGTCTGTTGGCTTCATGCAGTCAAATGCCCTGAAGGCTTGTTGTACTGCCATGGCTGAGAGTGAATAGGCCATTCCTAGATCTCCAGGCAAGATAAAAGAATAACTTTGCAACAGTTTCATACACCGGCAGATATGTGGTTGTCTGCGGTTTGAAAAAAAAAGACTTCTTTGGACAAACAGTGGTAGCCTTTCTCTTTGGTAATGGACTGTGGAAACACCGGAGACAATACTAATGTTATCAAGTCCAGGAAGTCCGGTGTGCTAATTCATAAATGTATTAACTTGTTGGCAATAAACCTCATAGCCTGGTCATAACTGCATCTGGTCTGATACTTACTTTCTAGTCTGAATGTGAAGGAAACACACCCTGCTTAACTTTAACCGTTACGTTTCTCCCTGCTTTTACTCGATGGTTTGAAAAGTCTTCCCGGATTTCTCCGTGTTCAGCAGTTCCTTTTGTGTGGGTGTTTCCAAGCTGTGCGTCAGCGTAGGTGATGTGGGATTATGCCAGATAGCAATCTGTTAGTACATGAGGGCTGTGAGTGGAGTGTGTGGGCGGCTCTTTGCGTGGTGGCAGTACCTCCTGTCCTGTGTTTATGCTGGACATGGTCCATGGTGCACACACTGAGGCGGTTCAGCTTCATGAAATCAGGACAGGTGATCTGTTTACGTCTTCTGGGGAGCGTCTCTGCGCCTGTTTACCTTGATGACAGATCAAGCGGCTTATAGACGGGTCTACTGTATGTAGCTGCAGCTTTTAAAGCACTGCTGTGTAACTCTGCACTAAATCCTTTGGTATCTTGCTCCACCTGTTGGCTTTAGGGAGGACATGCATGCAGCAGACATAGAAGTATTTAACATGTCCTTTTTTAGTATTAAAGTAGAAGTAAACCATGTGGATAAACAGCTGGAACATAGTTTAAAAAAGGGCAAAGACTGCGGTCTGATTCACATTAGCATTATGGAGTCAGTTTGAGCCTCACAGTGCGAATCCTTCTCTGGGCATTAATGCAGCCCTGGTAGTCTGTTCAATTATATATTAGACAATAATGTAGTTAAACTAAAGTCGTTCAGGAATCTTCAGTTTTGTTTTATGCGTTTACACGTTTCTTTTGGAGGGGAAACGTGCCAAATTCTGATCTGTAAAAACTTGTTTTCCAATTGTTTCTCTCATTTATTGACTTAAATGAGATGTTAATGTATCTTTTGTATTCATTGCCCACCAGCTTTTCATTTAATGCAGAAATGTATTAGTTTGCACAACCTATCCTGTATTTGGACAAGGTGTGAGGTATAACAAATTATATTAACGGTACACGTTTTCAGCATTTCTTTCCGAACATTAATTTCGATTATCTTTTTACCGATGTATCATTATGTATGTATATTTATTTGATTGGCTTTATTTTATAATCAAGCTCCATTTCAAGGAGATGTATAATCGGGACATGGAAACGTATGTGTATTTCCCGCACATCCTCACAGCACGTTGTGCGTTCCTGTGGTTTTGAACAGGTATCTCCTCCAGCCCAAAGGGAACGGCAGCAAGTCAAAGTCCGATGATCTGGGATCTTTGCGTCTGAAGCTGACCTACATCGAAGACACGGTGCTGCCATCTGCCTTCTACACGCCGCTCTGCAACCTGCTGCTCAAATCCCCCGACGTGAAGGTAGGAGCTCAAGTTACAGCGCAGAGAGAACCTCAGAAATATCCACTTGAGTTTGTTCTTTCAGAGAAAAGGACACCGAAGCCTTTCTCATTAGGATCCAATTGTTCCTGATGGATAAGTCACTTTCCTTTCATTTAAAATGTATCAAGAAGGGCTGCACAATTCATCAGTGCCACATCGACCAGTGCAATATTTTAATTGCAGGAAGTGTAACGTAAAGTCCTGACCTACAAACGGTTCTGCAGACTTAATACAAAATCCTTCTTTGATCCAGATCCTCTTTAAAAAACATCACACAATGATCAGAGACATGTTTCCAAATGGTCCCTAGTTCCAAATACGTGTAGTTGCAAATTGTTTTGTTCCTTTGTTGTTCCATACTCCGTTTGTTTCTTCTCTCATTGCCATTAACGTACGGGTGCTTTTCATTATGTGTGCTTCCTCGTGTCCTTTCTCCTCCTGCGACCCGGGAATCGTTTCCTCTCTGCCTTCGTGGAGGATTTTCAAACGCCTCTCAACCCTCAGATTGAGGAGGCTTCTCGAGGAGCTGAGAGCCCGCTTTGTACTACGTGTGATTCTTTTAGCAAGTGGCGTGACGTTTGAATGCCAGACCTGCTCTACACAGTTGGTGAAGCAGATAGCTGTAACGACCTTTCAAAAGCGGATACAAGCACAAACATTCCCACATTTCAAGAACACTGAAATGTTCTGCCAAGGAACCAGTATTCTACCTCGCAGTTTTAACCGCTGAATCCATTTTTATTTTTTTGGTGTTTAATTGTTTTGTTTCTTTTACGATGGGAAGGTCAAACTTAGCATTTAGAAACTTCTTCAGAGATGTTTTCTGTCCTTTTTTAAACACACAACGTTAAAATACTAGGATTTGGGACACTACACTAATACTAGATTCTGTGTTGGCAAAATGAGTCGTCACTGAACCCCAAGCTTCGTAGCAGTGATGTCTCCAGCGTAGTGCTACCTCTACAGTACTACACTCCTACACCCAAATGACCTCCACCACCTCAACGACCATGCATGTCAGGCTAGTTTTCCATTATTTTGATTGTGTGACTTACATATTGTCACATAAGAGGCTTCCGAGTCATTCCTGAAGTCTACATTCAGTTTCTGCGTGATTTAAATAATGTAAGTAACTATATTTCTAAGCCATCAGTGGTGTCCATCTTGGATTATTTTTTCAATGGCTAACAGGCTTATAGTAGGAGTTTAATGTGCCAATGTTAGCACTTGTACCCACTTTTTATTTTTTATTTAATGATCTAGCTACGGCACCAAGGATTTCTCATCTGGCAGCTTCGGCTCCTTCGTCCTCGCCTCTTTTCTCGCCATCTCCAAGACACGTTGGCATAATGAAAAGCCACCTATGTATTTCATGTCTTCCCCCTCTCACCTTCCGCTCTTTCTCCCGGCCTCCTTCAGCCCATCTTCTGCCAGACACTTTAGCACAGGGGTGTCCAACTACGGCCCGTGGGCCATTTTGAATCGGCCCTCAGCAAATCCAAAAAGTATAATGGAAGACGGCCCACAAAGGAAACTTGTGCTTTTCTTATATTGTACTTCTTAAATATATATGTATATATACGGGGGGCGTGTGGCGCAGTGGATTGTCCGTGGGTGTTGGGATCAGGGGTCACAGGTTCAAACCCCACTGCAGTCAGCATGTCGTTGTGTCCCTGAGACACTTCACCCCAAATTGCTCCTGTGGGGATTGTCCACAGTATTGAGTATGTAAGTCGCTTTGGATAAAAGCGTCTAACATGTAATGTAATATGTAAACATATATCACACAGTAGTATTCATGTGTTAATAAGACTTTTCAAATAAATTCAGTCAATTAAAGTTTTTCTAACATATCTTAGTTGATCAGAAAGAATCCCAATGACTTATTTACAAGCTTGAAATACACCCTTCATATTTCTCCTTATTGTAATCAATCTGAGGGATGAGCTGCCAACACTCACGAGCATCACTTACCGACATTTCACTAAATCCACTGTTTTAATTGTTCCCTATATTGCCCCTATGCCCTGTAAGGTGTCCTTTGGTGTTATGAAAGGCGCCCCCCAAAATAAATGTATTATTATTACATTTGATTGATTTTTCTAACTTATAACTGAACCTATGAGGCGATGTACCTCTAGTGAGCGGCCCAGCCCTTCGTATATTTTTCTGTGTGCCCCTCGGTGAAAAAAGTTTGGACACCCCTGCTTTAGCATAATGAAAAGCCACCTATGTATTTCATGTCTTCCCCCTCTTTCTCCCGGCCTCCTTCAGCCCATCTCGGCTTCAGCCGCTCACATCTTAGGGGACATCTGCAGGGAGCGCTACGAGGCGGTCCTGCCCACGGTCCGGCTGCTGCTCCACCACAACCGCTTTGTGCCTTTCGTCTCTGCGGTGGCAGCGCTGGAGCTGGAAAACACTCAGTGAGTTTACACACAGACGTATACAGTACGTGGTTACAGATTGTTATCATGGTCGACTCTGTAACGTCTCTTAACCCTAAAGTTAAGTTCCCTTTTTTCTCCACAACGTTGGTGTTATCGTTCTATTTTCATGCATCATTTGTACCGGCTGTCATAATGCAACCAAAGTGAAATTAGAAACGGGAAGTAGTTCTGAAAAACAATAAATGGGAAGTCTGGATGATTTTCACGGTATCTTTATTTATTTTTTAACTTTGATAAACGTGTTACTGGACGAGAATCACTTTATTCAAATTGAGGATTTTCTTTTATCTTTTTTTGTCATTAATTATCAGAATATTTTATATCGGCTTTTGTAACAGTTGATTTACTTGAGAATTAAATACATAAAAGATACATAAAAAAAATAGAATACAAATACTGTAATGCAAGAATGTGCTATAAGGATAAAATAAAAATTCAAATGTATAAAACTAAATTATGTATTTGTCATCAAAGTTGTAAAGTGACTTGAGAATTTATCCAAATATACGAGAAGCTTTGGAATCAAAATCTGTTTTGTTGTTAAAATAAGAAATGTTGTCAAACCTGTATATAATGTACATATTGATGTTGTTGTTGTGTCCTTACAGGGAGGCTAACACTATATTCCGTGGCAACTCACTGGCAACGCGCTGCATCGACGACATGATGAAGATTGTGGGAAAGAATTACCTGGCTGTTACCCTGAAGCCTGTAATAGATGAGGTATGGGGCGCACACGCACACGCACACGCTCACGCTCACGCACACTCTCACACACACTCTCACACTCACCCTCTCACACTCACACCCTCACACACACTCTCACACACACACTCTCACACACACTCTCACACACACTCTCACACACACTCACACACACCCTCACCCACACGCTCACTCTCACGCGCTCACTCTCACGCGCTCACTCTCACGCGCTCACTCTCACGCGCTCACACGCACACACACTCTCACACGCACACACACTCTCACACGCACACACACTCTCACACACACTCTCACACACACTCTCTCACACACACTCTCTCACACACACACACACACACACACACACACACACACACACACACACACACACACACACACACACACACACACACACACACACACACACACACACACACACACACACACACACACACACACACACACACACACACTCACACACACAGCTGCATTTCCACTACAACACTGGTCTACCTGCATCTTCAAAATGTGCTATATTTTATTCTTTGTCGTCATTTTTTGTCTTCTATCTCTGTTTTGATATTGCTTCATGTTAAAGGGAATATTTTTAGTTTAGAGACGTCTGAAATGTCTTGATCCTGTTAATGTCCTTTTTAATTTCAAGAAAATAGGAAAACATTTGCATTATACACAGAAATCTCAATCAGTCATTTCTCATTTCTCAGGCCTGACTGTTGTTGTTTTGTCTTCCATAGATCTGTGAGTCCAACAAGACATGTGAGATAGACCCGGTTAAACTAAAAGAAGGCGACAACGTGGTGGTGAACAAGGTAAACGCCTGACTCTTATGGCGCATCTCCACTGCAGCGCGGTTTAAGCGTGCCATGCCCGGCCCGTTTTTGGTTGCGTTTCCGCTAGGCGTAGTTCCGGCTAGCGGGTACTGTTTCACCGTTTTCTGGCTCTCCAAAATACAGGTTCTTTCCGGGCCAACAACCGGGCTGAGTCGGGCTGAGTATGCTAAACTAGTGAGAGAATCGCTGGCTAGGGGGCTACAACTACAACAAGATGAACATATTTGACCGTGATTTAATTGTAATACACGTTTCTAAATGATGCCGAAGTAACAACATACTGATACTGGTTAGTAAAAACCATGAATTAATGCTTTGACAAGTCTGCAGACAGAGGGCAGAGAAACACCTTTTTAAATGCGTGCTTTCTAAATGTAGCTTGGCTAAGCTAACGTTATATATGCTCCGACCGTCCACACTCACAACAACGGCCTACAGACATAAATAAAGCAGCAACTGTATTTGCCATGACACAGGCAGTCTGTGGTTTGTACTTGTTTAACTTTTGTCTAGTTTCTGAACAGATATGAGGAGCTGTGAGCTCTGAGTGCTAAGAGCTAACGGCTGAGGTTGGTTTTGTGGTTCGCATTGAAGATGACGTCATGGCTCCGCCTACACTGCGTTACTATAGTTACTGCCCCAGTTCCTAAACTGTAATGGAAACGCAGCACAAAGTGAGCCTGGCCTACCGAGGCCTAACTATACCGTACTAAGCCATGCGAGGCCCTGCAGTGGGAATGCGCCATTACAGACCTCTACACAGACTCAAAATACAACTTATTTAATCAAGTTGATCGATCCTATAATAAGACTATCCATCTGGATGCCTTGTCTTCCACATTCGACTGTAGGCCTTTTTCCTTTTTAGATATTAGTTTTCCGCTCTTTCTTACGATGGTTTGAATGAACTAATGTTGTTGTTTATTGTGCAGGAGAACCTTCAGGGTTACGTGCAGAAGGTTTTCTCCTCCATCACCCAGTCCAGCTCCAGCTGCCCCCCCCTGATGTGTGACGTCTTCAGGTCCCTGAGGAACCTGGCCTGCAAACGCTTTTCAGGTAAGAGCCTGTAGAGGGGCTGCCAGATTCGGAATAGATCATCGCAATTATTTTTATTCAATTGCAATATGATTCAGAATATTAAAATGAATGAGCATTATGCATCATTTTTTATTATCATTGACTGGACCAAATCATTTATGCAATTTGTTCTATTTATGTGTTTATTGATTGTTGTGTTGTGCGGAGTTTAAAGCTATCAAGTCATATTACAGGAGAAAGAAATACAGAAAAACTGTATCACCTCCCATCTTCAGAGCAATTATTATAACCTTGGCGTTAAAGGGGACCTATCATGCAAAATGCACGTGTTGATGTCTTTTATAACTAAACATGTGTCCCCGGTGAGTCGGGGAACTCACGCAGCGTCAGGAAATAAAACCCTCTCTCTTTTCCTCCGTACCCAAATCTCTAAAAACGGGGAACAACGGAGCTGATCCAGATTTACGTCCGATACGACGTAATATCTGAAATGTGGACCCACGGGCCGATCAGAAACGTTGCTATCAGAAACAACGCCCGACTGTTTTGGATGTAATATGGTCGGTGTTTACATTAGCATCGCTAACACTCAGAGCTAACCTGTACTGGAGAGCATGTGTGTGAAGAAGCAGGAAGTAGAAAGGAACTCACCTTGTGGTATAACCGGCAAGAGAGAAAGCCTTTGAGCTCCATGCTGTTTCAGATCCTTGATAATCCATGATATGGCGTTTCATCACCGCAGCATTTAGTTTAGACGGTAGCTGCCGGGTCCCGCATGAGCTCAGACCCCTCCTTTTTAAAGCTTTATACCCAAATCATCCCTTTTGAAACAGGAAGTGAAATAGAGGGATATGAGGCATGGCTAGAATGATCTGTTTGGTATTTTGAGCAAAACACTTCATAGACATGTTTTTAATATATTTGTATATATCTGAGACCTATGCTATTGCCTAAAAATAGCATGATAGGTGACCTTTAAGAAAGCTTACTTAAATATCTGCCACAACATAAGTAACCGGATCAAAGTAACATTACGTAGCCTACAGTCCGCGGCACTGAGTGCAGACGTCGATGTGTCCCATTATCATTCATATCACTTCATAATGTATCATATCTCTCCTTATCTGAGTCAGCTGAGCCGTATCTGGCCGTGCAACACTCACAGTGTCACAGACTGGATGCAGAAGTATTATTTTAAGCAACACATAAGTTGACGAAACACTCGAGTCAAATGTAATTAAAGTCAGATCGTGTTTTAGACGGGGCAGTGATATCATAAACCTGTTAATGTACGCATTCAAACACGTGTTCTGTTCCCAGCTGTGTTCACCTTGCAGGTGCAGCTCTGTGGCTTTGATCCTGGATCAAGTGTTTAAGTCATGGATGTTTAAAGTTTAACTTCTTCATATGTCTAATATTATAGTTGACTTTTCATTCAGGAAGTATGACGCTGCGCTGTCAGTGCGCTTCTCCATGTTTGTGATTGGTCGAATGTTACTAGCCCCGCCCCTTTCATGTGAACGCGCACTCAGCCGGAGAGAGAGAAACCGAGAGTTACCGAGTTGATAACCAGCGTCGTAGGACCGCTTGGCGAGAGCGCGTTTGTTAGTGTTAGGTAAGCCGGGTAACTCAAACTTATCCAGGGTCTGTTGAACTGGCTTCGTAGTACAGGTCTCTGAATCTGTTGTTTTTGATGTGTTGTTTGGGGGTCCTTGTGATAAATGTTGTTTTATTGCTCGATTTGACTTGCCGCCTGATAAAGCCCTTGATAAACGAAATGTTTCATTGTTTCTCCCTACAGCTGACCCACATGTCCAGTACTCGGCCGTCAGCAGCTTTGTGTTCCTGCGGTTCTTCGCCGTCGCTGTTCTTTCTCCGCACTCCTTCCAGCTCCGCTCCCACCACCCTGTGAGTGCACCGTCCCAACACCTTTTTAATATATATATATATATATATACAGGAAGACTAGTTGTGATTTTACATTTCTCTTTTTATTTCCAGGACCCTGAGATCTCCCGCACGCTCACCCTCATCTCAAAAACAATCCAGACGCTGGGCAGCTGGGGGAGTCTGTCAAAAAAAATGGTAAGAGTAAAAATAAATATGATGGCAAAGTGAGAGGAAGCATGATGCTTCATTCTCTCTGTAGGATTAGGGTTTTTCTGATCAGCTTTGGCTCAATTCCTTTTAAAACAAGGAGTTCCAGTCTCTGAACAACACGTTTAACAGTCTTGAATGTCTGATTCGTTAAGCAAACACAACTAAACAGAGATTTGCTAAAGCTGCGTTCACACGACAAGTGGTAAAACGGCTCTGTGCAGATCTGAGAAATCGGTGCCGGCCGAGCATGCAGAAGCGCTACCTCTTTGGACTGCTTCATATTTTCACTTTGGTTGTATTGGCCAACATAGAAACATGTTGTTACTCCTAGACATGCAGTAGAGTTGTGTTACCCCTTGAAACGGTTGTGACAATTTACTTTAAGTTTAGAGAATATCACAACTTTTTAAAAAGAGCCAAAAAAATAATATAACGACATTTGTAAAAGTGATTTGTTTGCAGTCTATGTTTTAGAGGAACAGTCAAAAGTGTAAAATATAGTCATTCAATGTTTTTCCAACTTTTTGAAATGCAATATCATAAATTCTGTGTTTTTTATTTTGTATTTCTTTCTTTCTCTTTGTAGTCTAGCTTCAAAGAAACCTACATGTACGACTTCTTCAAATCATTCCAAGAAGACAAGTGTATCGAAAAAGTAAAAAAGGTACATTTACCTAAAGCTCTGTAGAATTGTTCTCCATTATTTTTCATTTTAAATGATTAACACTGAAATGATTCTGTTGTCCAGTTCCTTGATGAGATCTCCACTAACGTCAGCAAAGAGTCCAGTGTGCTGGAGGACGCTGTGGTGCTGAAGGAGGGGTGAGTGTTCGATATGAGCCTGATCAACAGGAAGTGAAGCTAAGTGAAGCTAAGTGAAGCTAAGTGAAGCTAAGTGAAGCTAAGTGAAGCTAAGTGAAGCTAAGTGAAGCTAAGTGAAGCTAAGTGAAGCTAAGTGAAGCTACTTGGCTGCTGTGAAGCTAAGTGAAGCTAAGTGGCTGCTGTGAAGCTAAGTGAAGCTAAGTGAAGCTAAGTGAAGCCAGTGGCTGCTGTGAAGCTAAGCGAAGCCAGTGGCTGCTGTGAAGCTAAGCGAAGCCAGTGGCTGCTGTGAAGCTAAGCGAAGCCAGTGGCTGCGGTGAAGCTAAGCGAAGCCAGTGGCTGCGGTGAAGCTAAGCGAAGCCAGTGGCTGCGGTGAAGCTAAGCGAAGCCAGTGGCTGCTGTGAAGCTAAGCGAAGCCAGTGGCTGCTGTGAAGCTAAGCGAAGCCAGTGGCTGCTGTGAAGCTAAGCGAAGCTGCTTCTTTCGTCCTAGAAAGACGAGGTAAACTTAACTAATGTGCATTTTAAAAAAAGAGCAATAGTTTTGGCGAAAACTAAAAGGTACCATGGGGTCAGATTAGAATTTTCCAAAGGGGGGTTCGTTTAGCATGACGCACTTGAAATAACTAGGATAAGGATAAGTTCAAAATGAAATGAGGTGATGGGAAAACAATTTCTGCTAAAAAGTGAGCAATGATTGAGAGTCAGAGCTCAACATTTCAGATGCGTGTATCTCACACTGCTGTAATTTCATTAATGTACCTTTGTCATTCATGTTTTATTATCTTTGCTTTTAAATGAGTGTTTTTAAATGCCCTTTTATAATATGTTTCTTAATGCTCTTAATATCTTTCATTTTTGTAATAAACTTGCCTTTTAAGAATTAGAATTCCTTTATTAGTCCCACAGCGGGGATATTTACAGTAAAAGTGGTATAGCAGAAAAAAATGACAGAAGGCATGACATAATATATAAACAACATTAAGTGGCCTGTTGTATTATTTTTTTGCAGCTGGACAAAGAAAATGCAATTATTTTATTTGTTTTTCATCGTCTTAAACTCCTTTTTAATCTTGTGTGTGTCCTTGTAGGGAAGTACAGAAGCGAGCCCAGGGCAGGAAACGACTTGGAAAGAAACACTTTAAGAAGCGATGGCTCAGACTGACCAATAGGGAGCTCTCCTACCACAAACATAAAGGTGAGATCCAGTTGTATAATATAAAATCAAACCAACAAGAGAAAGCTGCATGCAGTACTTTCTGTCATTCTTAATGCTACCACCAGGGGGCGCCAAATTAATACAAGTAAAACGTTCAAATCCTGTCACCGTTATATTGTTGTTTTATACATAATTATCAAAGAAATCATTAATAACATATAATCAGTGGTGTAGTGGGGATTTCTTTTTACTGGGTGGACGGGGCGGGGGGAGGGACACTGGACGCCCTCGTGAACTGTCAAGGGGGGGGGAGTACACTGTGGACCTCTGTCGCCTGTCAGCGCAACTTACATGATGCTGTTTACGTCAGCGAACCGAGCCGGCGTTTCTGCGCGACTGTCACTCAAATGCGGGACATAGTCTCAATTTGTGGGACGCGGGACAAATGATGAAAATGCTATGTGTGCAGTCCCGCCCAATCCCGGACACCTGGTCACCCTACACACACACACACACACACACACACACACACACACACACACACACACACACACACACACACACACACACACACACACACACACACACACACACACACACACACACACAATAAGGATCAAACAATCATAAAATCATGTTTCTAGACCTGAACAACCCCCATAATATATGCATTTAACGTTATTTTTCTAAATAACTTGCAACTCAGTGCAAAGTTTGACATTACAGTGGTTTAGTGGTTGGCCCACATATTACAAAATGTGCAGTTTTTTACATTACAGTTATTTCTAATGCACAGTATGCAGGGGGTCCGCGGGGTCTTAAAAAGTATTACAAATTGATAAATCAATTTAGCGAAAAAGTAGGCTATTAAACAGCATTTTCCAAGGTTTTACATTGTGTAGCTTGTTTTAATAAGTATATAAATGGTCCAGAGAGGTTGTGTTCTACAGTCTGCCTGAATGTAGTCATGGCGTAGGTGTGCAGTGTGATTCTGTGTAGTTTATTGATGACATCCCGTTGGGTTTGACGTCATCTGAACAGGACATCACGCGCTCACTGCTTGATAGTGCGCGAAGGTCCGTTTACGCCGGTTGCTAAGCAACATCGTTATGGGGAAATGCAAGTCTGCGTCCAAATGGTTGGAAGATAAGGAGGAAGGACAATCAATACTGTATATAGTCAATGTGAGGTAAAGTGTGTCGCCAAGGTAACCGGTTAAAACTCCAAGTGGCGATGAGGTCTTAACATGTGTGGAAAGGGTCTTAAAAAAGGTCTTAAAGGTGGGGTAGGTAAGTTTCAGAAACCGGCTCGAGATACACTTGTTGTTATATTCCATGGAATGCTCTTAACATCCGATAGCAATGAATATCTGAAGTGCTTTGACAAAAAATCCATAAAAAAATGTCATCTGTGGAAGCCGTAATACTGTAAAAAGTACAACCGTTTAAGTTTCAGAAACCAGCTCGATTGCCGCCCTGTCTGTCAGCCTTCTGTCTCGTGCACGCACAAATGTATCTCGTGCCGTCATTGGGCGTGCCGTCATTGGGCGTGCCCTCATTGGGCGTGCATTGCAGCAGTACTTCAATGACTCGCCAGCAACAGGCGGCCACTTCCACCAGTCTGCTGACGTCATGTGCGCGTTCGTGTGTGTTGCAGGAGGTGCTCTGTAAGGAAGTCTGAAGGAAGGGGCGGATTCTTTTCGGCCGGTTTCTGAAACGTACCTACCCCACCTTTAAAGCAGGCCTATTCAAATGGCGGCCCGCGGCCCAGAACCAACTCCCGAGTGGCCCAGCCTCCCGTGGCCAAATAACGGGCCAGCCAAGTTTTGGAGTGATGTCAAAAAACAGCAGTTCCCTAACGTTCAGAAAGTAGCGATCTGTGTGCTCAGTATGTTTGGATCAACATACAAATCAAGCTGTTCACACATGAACTCAATAAAAAGTTACCACTCGCTGCTCCCCGACTGACAGCACTCTTCACCAATGTCTTAGGATTGCATTGACTTCCTATGAGCCAAAAATCACTGCTCTTGTTCAAAACGAAAAATGTCACCGACTTCTCCCATTGAGAAAAAAAAAAAAATAGACCTACGCCTTCTTATATTTGAGAGCTTCTCCAACTACACTGTACAGCACACATGGGTTGTTCTTACCTCTGACTTTCTATTATTCTAGTTTCATTTTTTACATGTTTGCTTTTTTAGGGAAAGAAGCCCTCTGCATCATCAATGTGAAAAACATCCAGGCTGTGGAGAAACTGGATGAAAGTGCCTTTAACCGCAAAAATGTAAGCCGACCCCCCCGATACACCCACCCATTCATCACTCTCAAAGTATGGCCCCTTGTTAACGAACACTCTCACAGATGGAGGTATTTTCACTCCTTTTCCCCTGGAAAGTCGTGTTGGAGGAGTACGGAAAAGCAAACAAATCTGATGCTAAATCTCCTGCAATGTGTCAAAGTGCAGCGTTATGAATCACAGGAAGTAAAACACGTCGTTTCATAAATCTATTTCTGCTGTCACGGTCCGCTCTGATAGTCTTTATTGGGTTTTCAACCATTGATTATTTTCATTATTGATTAATAACACAAAGGGGAACTATTACTTACTTCACAGTCAGCTGCAAAACTATTATGTATTATGAATGTATCATTTGATCGTCAATAGATGCACTTTGCTCAGAATACACATTCATGTTTTCACGTAAAATATACGTAAATCACCACACAAGAACAAAAATAAATAATAGAAATCAAATATGTAAAACATTAGAACAATGTGAATGTTTACTTCTTATGCTTGCATACATGTTTTATCCTATATTGGACACTTATCTTTACCTGGTTATCTTTGATGGGACATTTCGTTCTTATGGTTATTTAAACGTTTTTATTCTATTAATTGTGTAAATATTGTATTTATCTTTTATTTATTTACTTATAATATGAAGCGGTTGACCAATCACAACAGAGCAGCTGACCAATCAGAACAGACTGGGCTCTGGTTTAAGCTAAAATAGGCAGCAATGACGATATTAATCATGCTATATGGTGCTACAGTATGATGTGCTGCTATATGGACTGGGCTCTGGTTTCAGACAGAGGGTGAAAAGAGGTGCTGCAGCTTTAAAGCATGGAGACATATCACAGTAGAGACACTAATATGAACCTGAAAATAGGCAGAATATGTCCTCTTAAATACATTATCAAAATAGTTGTTTCTCTGTCGATTTGAGTTGTCGAGCAGCTCGATTATATTTACATAAAACTGTATAAAATGTATCCATTTCAGAATAATATATATGATATGTTTTATAATGATTGATCATGAAAGTGTTCTCAAAGCTGGTGAAGGTGCAGCTAGTCTGAATGACTTTGTAGACTGCAGGGTAGCTGGTGGATTTACTCCAGGTGGAACTAAAGTCTGATTCAACACTTGGTTATATTTCACATCATTCATCCACATCTGAAGTACTCAGATCTTGTACTTGAGTAAAAGTAGAAGTACTCAGATCTTGTACATGAGTAAAAGTAAAAGTACTCTGATCTTGTAGTAAAAGTAGAAGTACTCAGATCTTGTACTTGAGTGAAAGTAGAAGTACCAGAGTGTAGGAATACTCTGTTACAGTAAAAGTCCTGCATTCAAAATGTTCCTCAAGTGAAAGTAGAAAAGTATTCTCATCAACATATAGTGAAAGTAGCGACAGTAAAAGTAGTCGTTGTGCAGATTGGTCCATTTCAGAATAATATATATGATATGTTTTATAATGATTGATCATGAAAGTGTTCTCAAAGCTGGTGAAGGTGCAGCTAGTCTGAATGACTTTGTAGACTGCAGGGTAGCTGGTGGATTTACTCCACTTGATTATATTTCTATAAGTTATCGTAGCAGCTCTACTCTTTTTACATTAAACTGTAGAGGTATGAAAACATTCACACCCTGTTGACCTGACTGGTTTGTGTGGTGTCAGATGTTCCAGGTGGTGCACTGCGAGAAGCTGCTGTACATGCAGGCGGGGAACTGCGTGGAGGCCGGCGAGTGGCTGGAGGTGCTCGGCCCGGTCAGTCGCTGCAACGAGGGCCGCTTCTCCTCCTTCCACCCCTCAAACTACAGCGGGGGATTCTGGCAGTGCTGCAGGAGCCCGAGCAGCAGCGCCCCCGGCTGCAAGCCCTGCACCACGTGAGTCACCTGCACTGATATGTTGCCTATCTCTTTACAATACTAAGACTTAATAGCTGCCCAAATGAACACAGGGTCAATTTCAGAGATGCTAAGAAAACACTCATATCGGGTAGAAGTTGATTAACAACGTGAGTCACCGGCACGGAGATACGTTATCTTTCAACCATCTCGTATTTTCGTACCAAGACACAATCCAAAATAGCTGCTAAATGAACACTTGACCAAGATCAGAGAGGTAGGAGAAAACACTCGTATCGGGTAGAAAGAGTTCATTTGACAGATAAGGATCAACATCAACGCAAACCAAGCTCAACACTCTCAATAAAGACACTTTATGTTGGTGTGAAATTCTTCTTGCTTCTTTTTAAAAAGCTTATTTAGTTTGCATCCACAGGTGTTTGACTGCACTTGCTATTCATTTGAATCTTAATTCAGGAGAGAAACGCCACATTTCTCCTGGATATGCTTTTAAGAGAGACAAATGGAGGAGTCTCCACCGCCCTTCACCCCCCCCCCCTATCACCTCTGAGGATACTCTTCCTCCTTCACCCCACAGCTCTCTCTACTCTCCGTTCACACTTTCACCCTCGCCCACCCTCCTGGAGATCGCTGAACACACAAAGGAGATACAGAGGGTTGGCACCGATTCCTTCCTGGAGTTCAAAGACCAAACTAAGGCGATACGCAGGGCTGGCAGCATGTCCTTTACCCCCGCACCATCTCCCCCGTCTCCATCACGTGCCTACGTCAACCACCTCCCCCCCCTGGCAGCATGTCCTTTACCCCCGCACCATCTCCCCCGTCTCCATCACCGTGCCTACGTCAACCCCCTCCCCCCCCTGGCAGCATGTCCTTTACCCCCGCACCATCTCCCCCGTCTCCATCACCGTGCCTGCGTCAACCACCTCCCCCCCCCTGGCAGCATGTCCTTTACCCCCGCACCATCTCCCCCGTCTCCATCACGTGCCTACGTCAACCACCTCCCCCCCCTGGCAGCATGTCCTCTACCACCGCACCATCTCCCCCGTCTCCATCACCGTGCCTACGTCAACCACCTCCCCTCCCTTCAAGAAAGCATCTGCAGTCTCCGAAGCCTGATAAGGATGTGTGTGTACAAAACGCAATAAACTCTTACTGATATGTGCTGGGTCCAGGCTCAAGGGCGTATGGCACTCTCAACTCTTTCCAGGACATGCCAGGGCCCTGCCTGCCAGTAGCTTTGCCGATATCTGTGTTGATAGGTAATAGATTAAGAGCGGTAAATCATCTTAGATACAGGAAGTGCTCAAACGTTTGTGAGTTTATCAAATTTAGCAGTGATTCCATGTCAGCCACAGCTTGTTACAAAAAACCTGACTGATAGTGTGTTTAACGAACTTAAACTAGCTTTATTAAATGTCAGGTCTTTGGCAGGAAAAACATTTTTAATCAATGATTTTATCACTGAGCACAATCTTGATTTTATGTTTTTAACAGAAACTTGGATTGAACAAAATAACAGTGCAGCTGTTCTTATCGAATCAACCCCTCCCAACTTTAGTTTTATGAGTCAGGAAAGAATGCATAAGAGAAGAGGTGGAGTTGCTATTCTGTTCAATGATTCCCTTCAATGCAGGAAGACATCGTATGGAAACTTTGATTCTTTTGAATATGTGGCCCTTCAGCTGAAATGCTCCTCTCGAGCTCTGTTCCTAAATATCTATAGACCATCCAAATACTGTGCAAGCTTTTTTGATGCCTTTACTGAATTGCTGTCTATAGTGTGTTTTGACTTTGACCGTCTAGTCATTGTTGGTGTTTTTAACATCCATGTTGACAACCCCCAGGACAGAGGGGCTAAAGAACTGTTTTGTGTTCTTGATAGCTATGGACTGACTCAGCATGTGACGGAGCCCACGCACAATAAGGGGCACACTCTGGACTTAATTATCTCAAAGGGTCTGAATATCTCTGAGGTTGTGGTGACTGATGTTGCGCTCTCTGACCATTCCTGTGTTTTCTTTGAGAGCTCTATTTCTGTTCACACAAGTGTTCAAAAAGAGATAACCACAAAGCGATATTTAACTGAAAATACTAGGGAAATGTTTACTCGGAATTTTTCTTCCACACTTGCCTCTGCTATCACCTCAGTAAATGAGCTAGTAGATCATTTTAATTCAAAAATTAAAAATGTTATAGATGCCATTGCTCCAACTAAGGTAAAGGAAGTGACTGGGAAGAAAATATCTCCATGGAGAAAGGCCATGACCGTTAAAACAGAAAAAAGAGAATTTTGAAAAGCTGAACGTAGGTGGCGAAAAACAAATCTCCAGGTTCACTTTGAAATCTATAAAGAGAGACTTGGCCTTTATAATTTGGAATTGAAAAACGCACGACAATCGTTCTTGTCTGACATCATTACCAAAAACAATGCACGTGCCTTGTTTGCTACCGTCGACAGACTAACTAACCCCCCAGTGTCAGTAGCCTCTGAATTTCTATCCACCAGGGCGTGCAATGATTTTGCCTCCTTTTTCACTGACAAAATTCAGAAAATCAGACAAGCAGTCAGTGCCTCTGCATCAGGTACAGCAAATGTGTTGTCCTTATGTCCACCTAATATCAATTCAAACACCATGACACAATTCCATCAGATTAATGATAAACACCTAGAGGACATTATTCAACTTCTGAAGTCCTCCTCCTGCTGCCTTGATATTATTCCAACAGGATTTTTCGAAGATGTTTTTCGTTGCATGGCCTCAGATCTACTTCATATAGTAAACGAATCTCTTCACTCAGGTATTTTTCCACAGGCCCTGAAAACTGCAGTCAGTAAACCGCTCTTAAAAAAGAATAATCTAGATGCTTCAGTAATGAACAATTACAGGCCCATATCAAACCTGCCATTTCTAGGTAAAATCATTGAAAAAGTAGTTTTTCAACAGTTGAATAATTTCTTGCATTTAAATAGTTGTTTCGATGTGTTCCAGTCAGGCTTTCGTCAAAACCACAGCACTGAGACTGCTCTTGTAAAGGTCTTCAATGACATCCACTTAAACACAGACAGTGGCAGAACTTCAGTGTTAGTATTATTAGATCTCAGTGCTGCGTATGACACTGTTGACCACAGCATATTACTAGACCGACTGGAAAACTGGGTGGGACTTTCGAAAACAGTTCTAAATTGGTTTGAATTCTACCTAAAGGACAGAAACAACTTTGTTTCTATAGGTAAATACACATCTGAGTTGACAAATATGACATGTGGGGTTCCTCAAGGCTCCATCTTGGGGCCTCTTCTCTTTAACATCTACATGCTACCACTGGCTCAGATAATGAAGAACAAAATAAGTTACCATAGCTATGCAGATGACACACACATTTACGTAACAATTTCACCAGGAGACTATGCTCCAATTCAAACACTGAGTAAGTGCATTGAACAAATCAATGACTGGATGTGTCAGAACTTTCTCCAATTAAACAAAGATAAAACTGAGGTAATGGTTTTTGGAGCGAAGTCAGAACGTATAAAAGTTAGCGCTGAGCTTCAGTCTCCAATGTTCAAAACAACAGATAAAGACAGAAATCTAGGTGTAGTCTAAAGAATATATCTAGGATTAAAAGACTAATGTCACAGCAGGATTTGGAAAAACGTGTCCATGCTTTTATCTTCAGTAGACTCGACTACTGCAATGGTGTCTTCACAGGTCTCACTAAAAAATATATTAGGAAGCTGCAGCTGATTCAGAACGCCGCTGCTCGAGTCCTCACTGACACTAAGAAAGTGGATCACATCACTCCTGTTCTGAAGTCTTTACACTGGCTTCCTGTGTGTCAAAGAATAGATTTCAAAATACTGCTGCTGGTTTATAAAGCTTTGAATGGTTTAGGCCCAAAATACATTTCTGACCTCCTGCTAAATGATGAACCATCCAGATCTCTCAGGTCTTCAGGGACTGGTCAGCTTTCTGTCCCCAGAGTCAGAACTAAACATGGAGAAGCAGCGTTCAGTTATTATGCTCCAAATATCTGGAACAAACTCCCAGAAACCAGCAGGTCCGCTGCAACTCTGACTACTTTTAAATCCAGCAAGAAGACTTTTCTTTTTGTCGCTGCTTTAATTGAACTATTCACATCTTGAACTGCACTGTAACTTTTATCCATGTATTTTTTCTTTTAATGTTTCTTTTATTAGCTTTTCTTTTTAATGACTGATTTTAAATGCCATTTTCTTAATGTCTTTCATTTTTGTAAAGCACGTTGAAAGGTGCTATATAAATAAACGTGCCTTGCCTTAAAGGGGACCTATCATGCAAAATAAACTTTTTGATGTCTTCTCTACATAAAGATGTGTCCCCGGTGTGTCGGGGAACTCACGCAGCGTCAGAAAATAAAACCCTCTCTCTTTTCCTCCGTACCCAAATCTCTAAAAACGGGGAACAACGGAGCTGATCCAGATTTGCGTCCGATATGACGTAATATCTGAAATCTGGACCCACGGCCCAATCAGAAACGTTGCTATCAGAAACAATGCTCGACTGTTTTGGACGTAATATGGTCGGTGTTTACATTAGCATCGCTAACACTCAGAGCTAACCTGTACTGGAGAGCATGTGTGTGAAGAAGCAGGAAGTAAAAAGGAACTCACCTTGTGGTGTAACCGGCAAGAGAGAAAGCCTTTGAGCTCCAGACTGTTTCAGATCCTTGATAATCCATGATATGGCGTTTCATCACCGCAGCATTTAGTTTAGACGGTAGCTGCCGGGTCCCGCATGAGCTCAGACCCCTCCTTTTTTTAAATTGTTTTAAAGCTTTATACCCAAATCAGCACTTTTGAAACAGGAAGTGAAATAGAGGGATATGAGGCATGGCTAGAATGGGTGACATGTTTTTTTATATATTTTTATATATCTGAGACCTATGTTATTGCCTAAAGATAGCATGATAGGTGACCTTTAAGTCAGTGTGACACATTTCGTTTTTGGTGTATTTTTCCTACACTTTCTTAATTATTTAGCTCATAAAAGCACAAGCAGGGCTCTACTGGATTTCTGTTTTTATCTCAACAAATTCAAATATTGAATATCTCAGATTATGGTAGAGAAATGCAAAAGAAAAGGAATTCCAGGATGGCTGGATAGTTCAACAGCAATGTCATCCCCTTGATCTCCTCGTTTCAAAACTCTAGCTCCAATAAAGCTCTGACCCCAAACATGCCAAAATAAATGATTTATCCTTAGTCTCTCTTACTTTCCAAGGCAAACTTTTATAATTTAGGGTTTATCTATCAATGTCTTCCCTCCCCAGATGTCTCAGTGATCCCCCCCCCCCCCCTCTGTGTGTGAGATCCTCTTACACTTGTTGCTCTCTCCTCTCTCAGCACCGTGCTGGCCAACCTGCAGCTGGACATCGACTGTGACCGCGAGACAGAGAGGATCTTCTCCCTGCTCTCCGCAAACGATGCCAAGCTGCAGAACATGGAGGGTCAGTGTGTGTTCTGTTCAGGAAATATTCTCTGTTTGTTTGTAGAAGTGAGAGTGATGGCAGCATCTGAGGATTGCACTCCACATAAAGCTGCCCCCGAAACACCTTGTGGATTCCTGGAGCGTTACGGCTTTGTCAGAGTTCCTGACCTTTTTAGTGATTTATGTTTGCACGTGCAAAAGCAGTCGGGGCAAAAGTGCTCTGCAAAAAAAGCAGGGATCAAAATGGTAAAATAGGCAGCAATGATGATATTAATCACGCTATATGGTGCTGTTAAGAGGCTATAATGCTGCTATATGATGTTATATGGTGCTATGATGCAGTGGCGAACCGTGTCTATCACAACTGGACCTTCTGTAGACACACACACACACACACACACACACACCCGCGGCATTATAATGTCCGTCTTTTCACTGAATTGTCGTCTTGAAAAGGGTACTCGCAACAACTTCATCTTCACCTGTTGCACTTGTCATTTCAACGTTAAAAACAATAAAACGGCTTCGTCGCATTCATCTAGATCAGGGGTCTCCAACCTTTCTCCACCTGAGAGCTACTTTGAAAAAATGAAAGTGGCCAAGAGCTACTTGCATCGCATCGCTTACATTTATTCACATAGCACTCATCAGTTGAATTAAGCTACTTTTGTGTGAAATCAATACCTAAAGCTTATCTTAAATCTTAACTTCACATCAAGGTCCAAGAAAATGACAATTTCTAACATATTAATATGGACAACATAGTAAGTACTTCACTGAAGATTCACATAAATGTCCAAGAGAAAAATACAACGTCTAAATGGCCCACATAGTAAATACATCGCCTTAATCCCCACCTTGCAAGCATCTTATGGCACGTGTGTAAAATAAGTGCAGTCACTCTTTTTTACAGTCAGTGAGATGACTGGCGCTGCATGGAGTCCACCATAGAGGGGTCTGCTGGACCCACTTAGGTTCACTCTAATGGAGTCATTTACATGTTCATCAGTCAGTCTTGTTCTGTATTTAGATTGCATTCATGCCAGAAAAAGCTGCTTCACACAGGGATGTATACAGAACCACATAAAGCAGACATGTTCAGTGCTGCTTGGTGAATGTTCTTATAGTTGTCTGAGTCTACAAGGCTCCAGAAATGTTGTGAGTTTTTCTGAGACTTGAGCTGAACATGATTTTGGAGATTTATAACCTCCATCTCCACAGGATTGACACTGAACAGTGCAGCCATCTTTTCTTCTTCTTCGTGTTGACATGAAGTTATAAACCATAATTAATCAATTATAGGTCTAGCCTCCCTATATCTGTGTGTGAAATTGTTCCATCCTCAAAAACAAAAAACTTCTGCTTCTAGCAACGGTCTTCTGTTAAAAAAGAACAGTGAATGTCTTGAATGAGGCATCACACACATGAAGTCTGAACACAGCAGACAACAGGAGTATTTACAACAGCATTATAAAAACAAAAATAGTGCATGTAATAATAATTTCAATTTATATAGCGCCTTTCACGAAACCCAAGGACGCTTTACAATGGGAAGTAACAAAACAAAAGGTAATAATAATCATACAGAGCAATAGCAGGAAATAAGTGACTGTAAATTAGTTGAGGCCAAAGGCCTGAGTGAACAGATGGTGTTTGAGGTGTTCTTTGAAGGTGTCCAGAGTGTCTGCATTCCTGATTGCAGAGGGCAGAGAATTCCAGAGGGTGGGGGCTGCGACACTGAAGGCTCTGTTGCCAAATGTTTTTAGCTTGGAGCGCTGGATGGAGAGCAGCCCTTTGTCAGAGGACCGCAGGCGACGAGAGGGGGTGTAGGGCTGAAGGAGGTCAGAGATGTATGGAGGGGCTAGGGAGTGGAGAGATGTGTAGGTTAGCAGGAGGAGTTTGTACTGGATGCGTGACTTGACCGGGAGCCAGTGAAGGTGGAGGAGGGTAGGGGTGATGTGTTGCCAGGGCTTAGTGTGGGTGAGGAGCCTGGCTGCAGAGTTCTGGACGTACTGGAGCCTGTCCAGGGCTTTGCTGGTGACCCCGAACAGAACTCCATTGCAGTAGTCCAGACGAGAGGAGATGAAGGTATGAATGAATGTTTCTGCAACGGGGTCGGGGAGAGAGGTTTTTCTAACACAAAACCACTGAAATGCGTAGAGCATGGTCCGAGAAGGACAAACAAATCAACGTAACACTAATATTACAGATCAACAACACGGATACCATTCTCATTTATTCATTTTATTACATTTTATTTATATAACTACATCTTTGTTTTGTTTGTTTTATCTGAGTGTTCCAGGGTATTCTCTGAATACCTTGAAGGCCCTGACGGTTCGCCACTGATGTAATGATGCTATATAGTGCTTAAGATGCTATAATGCTGCTATAATAATGATGCTATAATGATGCTATAATGATGCTATATGCTGCTATAATAATGATGCTATAATGCTGCTATAATGATGCTATAATGCTTTATAGTGCTGCTATAATAATGATGCTATATGCTGCTATAATGATGCTATAATGCTTTATAGTGCTGCTATAATAATGATGCTATATGCTGCTATAATGATGCTATAATGCTTTATAGTGCTGCTATAATAATGATGCTATATGCTGCTATAATGATGCTATAATAATGATGCTATAATGCTTTATAGTGTTGCTATAATGCTGCTATAATAATGATGCTATAATGCTGCTATAATAATGCTGCTATAATGATGCTATAATGCTGCTATAATGATGCTGCTATAATGATGCTATAATGCTTGGTTCCCTCTCTGCAGATGCGTGTGCCAGCATGGCGGTGTACCAGGGGCCTCAGAGGGAGCAGGAGGATTACTCAAAGTTCACCATTCAGGAACCCAAAGAGACCTTTCAGACCCTGAAGCAGCTCAGAAACATCATGGAGGAACTTCAGAGGCAGCACAACATCCGCAGCGACACCGCGGCGCAGTACGGGAGCATGTGAGTTCAAATCTGTACTGTACTACCAGCAGGGGTAGAAACATATCGGTTATCACTCCGTTACATGTACCTTTTATGTGAAGTATAAGTCTCTAAAGTCAGTGCATTACCAGGATAGGACAGGTGCGTTTCCTTGCCTTCGAGGTAAATATGAAAGTCTGTGTGAGGTGTCTGTGTGGTGTGTGTGAATTTAGAGAATAGCTTGTTGAATATTTAGATGTCTCCGAGTCTAGTTAACATAAAATCTCAGGCATGTCTTGAGAGAATTTTAAGGATGCTATGCCAACTCAAGGACTATAGCAGCCTAACTTTTTAAATATGATAAGTACATTTGATCGAAACGACCATTTAGTTTTTTCCCCATTAGCAGCTAATTGGAAAAGTAAAATATATGCATACATATTTTTTGGGGGCAACCAGTGCAAAACAGTTTGATTTGATAATTTTGAAATGTTTTCATGTCGAAGAGGAAAACATGAAGTAACAGACACAGTGAACTTCACACTTCACACTGCCTTGTTAATTCCAGTGACTGCAATCGATCAGCCATACCTGCTTACACACAGATTGTTATTCATTATTAGCATTAGCATGAGCGGTGGCTGTTCTTCCCTGCGGGGTCTTGAAAAGTATTAAAAGTTGATCAATCAATTTAGCGAAAATGAAGGCTATTAAAAAGTATTAAACGGCATTTTCCAAGGTGCTACATTGTGTAGCTTGTTTTCAATAAGTATATAAATGGTCCAGAGAGGTTGTGTTCTACAGTCTGCCTGAATGTAATCATTGCGTAGGTGTGCAGTGTGATTCTGTGTAGTTTATTGATGGCATCCCGTTGGGTTTGACGTCATCTGAACAGGACATCGCACGCTCACTGCTTGATAGCGCGCGAAGGTCCGTTTACGCCGGTTGCTAAACAACATCGTTATGGGGAAATGCAAGTCTGCGTCCAAATGGTTGGAAGATAAGGAGGAAGGACAATCAATACTGTATATAGTAGGGGTGTAACGGTTCACAAACATTTCGGTTTGGTACGTACCTCGGTTTTTAGGTCACGGTTCGGTACGTTTTCGGTACAGCAGAAAAAATTATCACAAAACATAACATATTTTTTTTTATTATTATTAAACTGTGAATAATGTATTCACTCAAATAAATGCAAAATATAATAAAATAAACATTAAGGTGCAGCTTTTCGATGAACTGAAATAATCTGCATTTGAACTTTACTGTACTAGTACTCACAAAACATAAACTATTAGTTTTGGGTTTTTAATTATTATTAAACTATGAATATTCACTCAAATAAATATAAAATATAATAAAATAAACATTAAGGTGCAGCTTTTCGATGAACTGAAATAATCTGTATTTGAACTGTACTACCTAAGCAGCCAGTTTGACATTAGGACTTGCTTGTCATTTCATGTTGTTTAAAGAAAGATGAACTTGTCCACATTGCTTGCTGAAAGGGCAGATCTGCTGGCACTAACAATGTCTCCTGCTGTGGAGAACACCCTATCGCTAGGGACAGAGGTAGCAGATACAGCCAGGTAGCGCTTTGCTAACATGGCAACATAAGGATATTTGCCGTTTGTAATAGCTTTGGCTCGGTCTGAAGTTTCTGCGAGTGGTGGAGGCTAAATGCTAGCGGGAGTTGGGTTTGCACTTCAGTCTTTTGGTACCGGTGATATTCACGTTCGGGTGATGCCTTTTCAAATGAGTGTGCAAGTTTGATTTATTGCCAGCCGCGTAACCAATGTTAGTTGAACAATGCCGAGCTCAACTTTATCTGTTCGCCATTTCGACAGTTCCTCAAATTACTGACTACATTTGAACGCATCCCTCTGACCAGCTCGTCCAATGAAATGACTTGCTCGCTCTATGACGCGATGAGCCCAATGGGAGCAAATTACTCTGAATGCTGCGACGCAGCACCTGAGAATGCTTCCAAGAAGTTGTTCCCGTTCTCAATTTTTTACGTTTAACGTTATATTCGTTCGGTACACTTCGGTACACACGTGTACCGAACCGAAGGGCCCGTACCGAATAATTTCGGTACGTGTACCGTTACACCCCTAGTATATAGTCAATGTGAGGTGAAGTGTGTCGCCAAGGTTACAACTCAAAGTGGCGATGAGGTCTTAAAATGTATGGAGAGGGTCTTAAAGAAGGTCTCAAAAGGTGTTTGACTTCAGGATTCCTGCATATACCTTCTGTAACACATACATACCAAATCTGCGTATGGTTCGTTCTTTGGTTTTTCCGTTTTAGTTTTAAAACAAAAAAAACAACACCGGTGTTTAGTTTTTCCTATTCGCATTTGAAACGGAAAAACCAAAGAACCAACAACACGTGGATTCTACCAACCAGATAAGTTACCTTTTGTATTCTCTCTGTTTCAGGGACAACCCCATCATCGGGAAAACCTCCTAACCCGAGCAGATCTGATCCGGAACCGTCTCCTCTGAACCCTGTTGAGTTCGCTCTGTTCGACCCCCCCCCCCCCCCCCCCCTCCTCTGGTCCCTTTTCCTCATCTTAATTTATGTCCTCTTTGATATCTACAGCTGTGTGAAAGAAGCATCATTACCTGGTGTGTGAATAGGCTGCTAATTTCTTTTATTCACCCATTTTTTTTTTTTTTTTAATGATGCTCTCCCAAATCTCGTATGGTTTTGCTCTGACACCACGTCTTTAAAAGTTGATTTAATAATCATCTTTGTGGATTATGGTCCTCTGTGTCCCCCCTTTTATCCTCTCTTAGTGTCCTTGCTCTGAACAAAAGTGTATAAATATTTTCCGAGGACAGTTGAGTAGAGGAAACCGATCTGCCTTACTTTGATGGATGTTTCTTTCACATGAAATGCTGAGGGAATAATGCAGAAGCACTTTAAATATTTGGAGCTCTCCAAATGGAAACGATTAGATACTTGGTATCAACTCTCCCCAATTCGATCAGTTTCATGATCCGTTTGTCTGTTTAATCCTCCGTGTTCAATAACATTTAAAGCCTGTAGATTTTAAGATATTTTTCTTGACCAAAGACGATTTCATAGGTTTGACTTGAAGAAAGAAAATGTATTTTGAATACAAATGTTTTAAATGGAGAAAATTATATATATATATATATATATATATATATATATTTGGTTTCTGTGTTGTTGTTTTTTTGCTAACATATCCTTGATTTAGTGACTTAAGGCGAGCATGCAGTCCTGAGAGCACATGGTGGTGTAGAGTCGTGTTTCCCTGTGATTGTGAATCGTTTCGGTACGCTGTGCATCGCAACATATCTGGAGTGGCTTATGTGAGGAACAAGAGGGAACAATCATATTCATAAATCGCCTCCCCATCATCCCTTAAATAGTCCAGACAATCACAACACATTTCATTTTTTAAATCAGCAGCTTTTGTACCTATGGCTTAAGAGAAGTTGTTTGAAATGTGTCTCTTGTTGATTTAGTACGGTGCAAACAAGCTAAAACATTTCCATTAGGAAAAACACGCTGGACTTTCAAAAGTAATGTAAACACAAATGTGCCAAAACGCATACAAATGAAGAAATATCTTCACAAACATTTGTGGCGTTTACTCAAGTGCTGCATTTAGGAATCGCTGCAAGCTCAAAACACAACGTAAACCAGGGGACACTAATAAGTGACGCACACAGCTGGGACAGGAGAGCTTGTTGACGTTAGCAGAGTTAGTCTATAATGGCGCGTTTCCACTGCTCGCTTTAAGCGTGCCGAGCCGTGCGGGGCCTGTTTTTTGCGTTGCGTTTCCACTTAGCCGAGTTTTGGCCCGGGGCTACTTTTTCACTTTTTTCTGGCCCGACTAAATCGTGGTTCTAGGGCCAGGAACAACCAGGCTGAGTCGGGCTGAGTATGCTAAACTAGAGAGAAAATTGCTGGCAAGGGGGCTACGACTACAACAAGATGAACATATTTGACCGTGATGTAATTGTAATAAATGTTTCAAAATGATGCCGAAGTAACAACATACTGATACCGGTTAGTAAAAACCATGAATTAATGCTTTGACAAGTCTGCAGACAGACGGCAGAGAAAAACCCTTTTTTAAAATGCGTGTTTTCTGAATGGAGATCGGCTAAGCTAACGCAGTATATGCTCCGACCGTCCACACTCACAACAACGGCCTACAGACATAAATAAAGCAGCGACTGTATTCGCCATGACACAGGCAGTCTGTGGTTTGTACTTGTTTAACTTCTGTCTAGTTTCTGAACAGATATGAGGAGCTGTGAGCTCTGAGTGCTAACGGCTGTGTTGTTTTTTTGGGACGCTCATTGAAGATGACGTCACGGCTCCGCCTACACTGCGTTGCTATAGTAACTGCCCCAGTTCCTAAACTGTAATGGAAGCGCAGCATTAAAGTGAGCCGGGCCTAATAAGGCCTAACCAAACCGAGCGAGGCCTGCAGTGGTTTGTCAGTATATTTGAAATGACTAGCTATGTTAGCTAGCTAGCTTACAACAGATCGGCAATAATATCAGAAGGAATCATTTTTGATCACATTGTTAAATTAAGCCAATAAATCTTACATTTTAGGTACGCTTCCAACAACGGTGACAGTTGGCCAGCATTATAATCCCAGAACATCATTAAGCTCTCCTGTCCCAGCTCTGGGCGTCACTTTTTCGTGTCCCCGTTTCTGCAGAGTTCTGAGCTTCTTGCCGCTTTTTTTTTAATTATTTGCAGCGCTTTTGGTAGACGCATGTTTCGTAAAATGTTTTCTCAATGCTGCGAATGTGTTATGTTGATGAAGATGTTTCTTCCTTTGCACGTGTTTTGGCACTTTTGGTGTGTTTTTGCACCTTTTCTGACGCTGCAGAGTGTTTTAGTCCGTTGTTCGCGTTTGAACCTGTAGGCCACCGTAGGTAAAACTGCCAAAACCATGAAGAAAAGTATGTGTTTTAAAGTTTAAAAAAAATGCATTTATTGAAAATGATACGTATGCTCTTTATGTGACTCATGTCCTAGTGTCATCCTCACAATCATATCGTGCAGAAGTAGGGTTGCATCTACTGTCGAAGCTGTCAAATATAAAGATACATGTTTATCATAACGTATAGGAGCCAACCATCATGTCTTAAAATCAAAAAAAGATTGTTCCCCTGACATGAAGAAACATCTTAGGGTGTAACCAGCACATTTTAAGAAGTTTTAAAATGCCGTTAGTTAATCAACAAATATTTTTGAGCTGGAGAAAGTGATGAACAATCAGAGCTTTGACTCGATCGTGGTTTTGTCTTTTCCCCCCCATGCCCATTTGAACAATGAAGTGTTGAAAGATACAGAAGAAGAAACTTGAATTTATTTTAACGACAAGAGTTGGAACATTTGTATGCTGATGATACACGCTTAACCGTGTGTTTTTTGCCTGTGGAAATTATTTGTTCTGTCTTTGGTGCGTCATATATTTCTAAAATGTGCATGTGTTGTGTATTTAACAATATATTTTTCTAGAAATGTTTTGTATTTTTTTTTTTCAAACACTGATTTAACGTGTTGCTATCTCGTCACGGTACCTTGTTCAGTGTCTGCAGCTTCTTTGAGGTTTGTGTCCCTTTACTGACTGTGTGTTTGTATCTGCCAGCTGTTTTGAAATGAACGCAGTTTGAAGTGAAAACTGTGAGAAATGTCCAACAGCTAGCAACGACTGTCCACATGCAGGTGGTTAATCGGAGCCAAAATGATTGATTACAGGAAGTTAATCTTTGCCTATACTCGTGGAAAGATTTAAGGTTGAACAAAATGACTCTGGACCAAATTTCAACCACAATTCATGGCATACAGTTATTGTTATTTATTGTAAAAGCTTGCATGTCAACTCCGTTGCTGGTTTTAATAAGGGCCAGTGAAGCAGCGTTTGATGTCCTCTGGTTGTGTGCTATTGTTCAAAAGACGGCGAACATTTTACGATGTTTAATTTCCATTCACTTGGTCAGTTAGTTGTGCTTTTCTGATTTTAATAAGGGATTCTTCATGTATGTTTGTCCGTGTAATAAAAACCCCGTTTATAATAATGGCAAACTGAAAAGGGACGTGCTTTGATCAGAGGAACATTAGAAGCAGCCATCTGATGTGTGTTTCTGATATTAACCACAAAAGCAAGAAGTTAAGGTTTGAATTAAGAACAAATAATAATGTCAGGGTTTACAAATCAAGTCTCCTCTCAATCAGCGGACATCTGTTGAGCGTGAGTACGACAAACAATCCTCACGGGAAGTTTTTCTGAAATAAGAAAAAGCTTCTTCCTGTTCGGCACAGCTTCACATCGCTTCTGAATGTCTCCACGGTACAAAGTCTGTGTCTGTTTTTATACACATTACATGTTTTATTTTCCATACAAGGTCTTTCCTATGTCCATTTGAAACAATTTACAATAAAAACACTTTGCCAATGCGTCTCATATTTCCTGCCGTTTCCGAGCTCGCATTAAAAAGATTAAGACTAACTCCGCATAAAAGCTGGTTGGAAAATTGGTGAGTAAACCAATCAATGTTGTGTAATTAACAAGGACAATCTGGTGTTTTTGAGTCGATGAGTAGTGCAGATATCACTGTAAAATCAATCGACAGTAAGGGGAATACTTACTTCCGGGTGTACAATTCTCCGTTATCCAATGGGAATGGACGCTCACATTGCCTTTAAGGGCAGCCGACCTTTATATATACAGTCTATGCAGCCGACACAAACGAATGCCGTGCTTCCATGAGCGTCAAATCCCGCCGCAGATGGGAATACATTGCAATCAGTTGAAAGCTATTTGCGTCCCTTTATGAATCTGAAGGAGCCTAGGAGCGTCACAACTGCACGCCACGGACACTGACCAAACGTCGCTCCTGGACGATTATGGAGTGAGAGTGTGTTATGTAACACAGTTCAGTATTTGGTTTTTAATGCCGCCCCCCCCCCCCCCCCCACAGTTTGTTTGACATATGAATTAAAGTGTGGGTTGGGTGGAAGGAATAAAACCTCTAATAACCACAGAGCCATGCGGAGTACTTCATGGTTTTTATTTAATTGAATTGTTATCCCGTTTAAATTTATTTTCTTGGCTCTCCCTGAGTATTCTGTGTTGAAGTTTTACGCCAAATGCATGGTTTTTAATCTCTTGTCTGTTTTTAAAAGGGGCCAGATAAATAAACCGGCGTGCCTTCAGGGCGTTGTTCCCCAGGCGTCTGTAATGTTATTACACTCAACCTCAATCTTCTGATTTACTGAGGGCACATTCAGGCCTCCTTTCCACTGCGGTGGCTCAGTCTTAGGAACATTAAAAGCCTTCATAATGAAAATATTAGAAAAAATATACGTTAAACATTATTCAATGCAAAATAACAGAATTGATCGTGCTTGCGGTGTTGAATAACATTTAGTACATGCATTGCAAGTGTATAGCAAGTCAGCATTACAATTCATTAGCACCTAAGCAATCTGCATCAGCAGCCAGAGAGGGCAAAAGTACACACATCCTTTACTCAAGTAGAAGTACAGATACTCGTGTTTGAAAATACTCTGGTGAAAGTACTGACTAAACTTCTTTACTCAAGTATAAGTAAAGACTTTGAAATGTACTCCAGTAAAAAGTACCCATAACTAGCAGCTGCTTTAAAGAGTACCTGACCTCCCTTTATATTAATAGAACAATAATGTCATTGTTAGCTAATGGATGTTTCCATGCTGAACAACGGCAACATGACAACGTTTCCATTGGTCCCTCTTCTTTAGAGAAGACCAGGAAGTGATGGATACACGGATCGTGTTCCAACCAATAGGCACGCAATGACTCTACAGAATAATGATCACGCACCAACACACATTCAGACTAAAGGAACCAGCTGGTTGGGAAATGAGAGAAGTAGAAAGTACAAGTATTTGAGTTCAACATGTAAGAAGTAGAAAGTACAGGTATTTGAGTTCAACATGTAAGAAGTAGAAAGTACAGGTATTTGGGTTCAACATGTAAGAAGTAGAAAGTACAGGTATTTGAGTTCAACATGTAAGAAGTAGAAAGTACAGGTATTTGAGTTCAACATGTAAGAAGTAGAAAGTACAGGTATTTGGGTTCAACATGTAAGAAGTAGAAAGTACAGGTATTTGAGTTCAACATGTAAGAAGTAGAAAGTACAGGTATTTGAGTTCAACATGGAAGAAGTACATAGAAAGTACAAGTATTTGAGTTCAACATGTAAGAAGTAGAAAGTACAGGTATTTGAGTTCAACATGTAAGAAGTAGAAAGTACAGGTATTTGGGTTCAACATGTAAGAAGTAGAAAGTACAGGTATTTGAGTTCAACATGTAAGAAGTAGAAAGTACAGGTATTTGAGTTCAACATGGAAGAAGTACATAGAAAGTACAGGTATTTGTGTTCAACATGTAAGAAGTAGAAAGTACAGGTATTTGTGTTCAACATGTAAGAAGTAGAAAGTACAGGTATTTGGGTTCAAAATGTAAGAAGTAGAAAGTACAGGTATTTGTGTTCAACATGTAAGAAGTAGAAAGTACAGGTATTTGGGTTCAACATGTAAGAAGTAGAAAGTACAGGTATTTGTGTTCAACATGTGAGAAGTAGAAAGTACAGGTATTTGTGTTCAACATGTAAGAAGTAGAAAGTACAGGTATTTGTGTTCAAAATGTGAGAAGTAGAAAGTACAGGTATTTGGGTTAAAAAATGTAAAAAGTAGAAAGTACAGGTATTTGAGTTCAACATGTAAGAAGTAGAAAGTACAGGTATTTGGGTTCAACATGTAAGAAGTAGAAAGTACAGGTATTTGAGTTCAACATGTAAGAAGTAGAAAGTACAGGTATTTGGGTTCAACATGTAAGAAGTAGAAAGTACAGGTATTTGAGTTCAACATGTAAGAAGTAGAAAGTACAGGTATTTGAGTTCAACATGGAAGAAGTACATAGAAAGTACAGGTATTTGTGTTCAACATGTAAGAAGCAGAAAGTACAGGTATTTGTGTTCAAAATGTAAGAAGTAGAAAGTACAGGTATTTGAGTTCAACATGTAAGAAGTAGAAAGTACAGGTATTTGGGTTCAAAATGTAAGAAGTAGAAAGTACAGGTATTTGTGTTCAACATGTAAGAAGTAGAAAGTACAGGTATTTGGGTTCAACATGTAAGAAGTAGAAAGTACAGGTATTTGGGTTCAACATGTAAGAAGTAGAAAGTACAGGTATTTGGGTTAAAAAATGTAAAAAGTAGAAAGTACAGGTATTTGTGTTCAACATGTAAGAAGCAGAAAGTACAGGTATTTGTGTTCAAAATGTAAGAAGTAGAAAGTACAGGTATTTGAGTTCAACATGTAAGAAGTAGAAAGTACAGGTATTTGGGTTCAAAATGTAAGAAGTAGAAAGTACAGGTATTTGTGTTCAACATGTAAGAAGTAGAAAGTACAGGTATTTGGGTTCAACATGTAAGAAGTAGAAAGTACAGGTATTTGGGTTAAAAAATGTAAAAAGTAGAAAGTACAGGTATTTGTGTTCAAAATGGAAAGTACAGGTATTTGTGTTCAACATGTAAGAAGTAGAAAGTACAGGTATTTGTGTTCAACATGTAAGAAGTAGAAAGTACAGGTATATGTGTTCAACATGTAAGAAGTAGAAAGTACAGGTATTTGTGTTCAAAATGTGAGAAGTAGAAAGTACAGGTATTTGTGTTCAAAATGGAAAGTACAGGTATTTGTGTTCAACATGTAAGAAGTAGAAAGTACAGGTATTTGTGTTCAACATGTGAGAAGTAGAAAGTACAGGTATTTGTGTTCAACATGTAAGAAGTAGAAAGTACAGGTATTTGTGTTCAACATGTGAGAAGTAGAAAGTACAGGTATTTGTGTTCAACATGTAAGAAGTAGAAAGTACAGGTATTTGTGTTCAAAATGTGAGAAGTAGAAAGTACAGGTATTTGTGTTCAAAATGGAAAGTACAGGTATTTGTGTTCAACATGTAAGAAGTAGAAAGTACAGGTATTTGGGTTCAACATGTAAGAAGTAGAAAGTACAGGTATTTGTGTTCAACATGTAAGAAGTAGAAAGTACAGGTATTTGTGTTCAAAATGGAAAGTACAGGTATTTGTGTTCAACATGTAAGAAGTAGAAAGTACAGGTATTTGTGTTCAACATGTAAGAAGTAGAAAGTACAGGTATTTGGGTTCAACATGTAAGAAGTAGAAAGTACAGGTATTTGGGTTCAACATGTAAGAAGTAGAAAGTACAGGTATTTGTGTTCAAAATGGAAAGTACAGGTATTTGTGTTCAACATGTAAGAAGTAGAAAGTACAGGTATTTGGGTTCAACATGTAAGAAGTAGAAAGTACAGGTATTTGGGTTCAACATGTAAGAAGTAGAAAGTACAGGTATTTGGGTTCAACATGTAAGAAGTAGAAAGTACAGGTATTTGTGTTCAAAATGGAAAGTACAGGTATTTGGGTTCAACATGTAAGAAGTAGAAAGTACAGGTATTTGTGTTCAAAATGTGAGAAGTAGAAAGTACAGGTATTTGTGTTCAAAATGGAAAGTACAGGTATTTGTGTTCAACATGTAAGAAGTAGAAAGTACAGGTAGTTGTGTTCAACATGTAAGAAGTAGAAAGTACAGGTAGTTGTGTTCAACATGTAAGAAGTAGAAAGTACAGGTATTTGTGTTCAACATGTAAGAAGTAGAAAGTACAGGTAGTTGTGTTCAACATGTGAGAAGTAGAAAGTACAGGTATTTGTGTTCAACATGTAAGAAGTAGAAAGTACAGGTATTTGAGTTCAACATGTAAGAAGTAGAAAGTACAGGTATTTGTGTTCAACATGTAAGAAGTAGAAAGTACAGGTATTTGTGTTCAACATGTAAGAAGTAGAAAGTACAGGTATTTGTGTTCAACATGTAAGAAGTAGAAAGTACAGGTATTTGAGTTCAACATGTAAGAAGTAGAAAGTACAGGTATTTGAGTTCAACATGTAAGAAGTAGAAAGTACAGGTATTTGAGTTCAACATGTAAGAAGTAGAAAGTACAGGTAGTT
The DNA here is from genome assembly GCF_902827115.2 of Pseudochaenichthys georgianus. Lineage (NCBI taxonomy): Eukaryota > Metazoa > Chordata > Actinopteri > Perciformes > Channichthyidae > Pseudochaenichthys > Pseudochaenichthys georgianus. Next base: position 40,040,893 of record NC_047515.1, read on the forward strand.
GTGTTCAACATGTAAGAAGTAGAAAGTACAGGTATTTGTGTTCAAAATGGAAAGTACAGGTATTTGTGTTCAACATGTAAGAAGTAGAAAGTACAGGTAGTTGTGTTCAACATGTAAGAAGTAGAAAGTACAGGTATTTGTGTTCAACATGTAAGAAGTAGAAAGTACAGGTATTTGTGTTCAACATGTAAGAAGTAGAAAGTACAGGTATTTGAGTTCAACATGTAAGAAGTAGAAAGTACAGGTATTTGAGTTCAACATGTAAGAAGTAGAAAGTACAGGTATTTGTGTTCAACATGTAAGAAGTAGAAAGTACAGGTAGTTGTGTTCAACATGTAAGAAGTAGAAAGTACAGGTATTTGTGTTCAACATGTAAGAAGTAGAAAGTACAGGTATTTGTGTTCAACATGTGAGAAGTAGAAAGTACAGGTATTTGTGTTCAACATGTGAGAAGTAGAAAGTACAGGTACTTGTGTTCAACATGTAAGAAGTAGAAAGTACAGGTATTTGAGTTCAACATGTAAGAAGTAGAAAGTACAGGTATTTGAGTTCAACATGTAAGAAGTAGAAAGTACAGGTATTTGAGTTCAACATGTAAGAAGTAGAAAGTACAGGTATTTGAGTTCAACATGTAAGAAGTAGAAAGTACAGGTAGTTGTGTTCAACATGTAAGAAGTAGAAAGTACAGGTATTTGTGTTCAAAATGGAAAGTACAGGTATTTGTGTTCAACATGTAAGAAGTAGAAAGTACAGGTAGTTGTGTTCAACATGTAAGAAGTAGAAAGTACAGGTATTTGTGTTCAACATGTAAGAAGTAGAAAGTACAGGTATTTGTGTTCAACATGTAAGAAGTAGAAAGTACAGGTATTTGAGTTCAACATGTAAGAAGTAGAAAGTACAGGTATTTGGGTTCAACATGTGAGAAGTAGAAAGTACAGGTATTTGTGCTCAACATGTAAGAAGTAGAAAGTACAGGTATTTGTGTTCAACATGTGAGAAGTAGAAAGTACAGGTATTTGTGTTCAACATGTAAGAAGTAGAAAGTACAGGTATTTGTGTTCAACATGTAAGAAGTAGAAAGTACAGGTATTTGTGTTCAACATGTAAGAAGTAGAAAGTACAGGTATTTGTGTTCAACATGTAAGAAGTAGAAAGTACAGGTATTTGTGTTCAACATGTAAGATGTCAAAGTAAAAAGTCGTCAGAAAAATAAGTAATGAGTAAAGTACTACTGATACCAGAAAAATGTACTTAAGTACAGCAACGAAGTATTTTGCTACTGCACTACTTCCCACCTCTGATCATCAGGTTGCAACTACAAGTAATTTTGTTTAATTACTACAATCAAAATGTTCTTATACCATACAGTAACTCAGTGGTATGGACTCATCTAACCTGACCTACTTCTGTCTTAAGATATTTTGAGATATTTGTTTCTGTGCAGTCGGCTGCAGCAGCTTGTTATCTTGAATTTATTTTAACGACAAGAGTTGGAACATTTGTATGCTGATGATACACGCTTAACCGTGTGTTTTTTGCCTGTGGAAATAATTTGTTCTGTCTTTGGTGCGTCATATATTTCTAAAATGTGCATGTGTTGTGTATTTAACAATATATTTTTCTAGAAATGTTTTGTATTTTTTTTTTTTTAAAACACTGATTTAACGTGTTGCTATCTCGTCACGGTACCTTGTTCAGTGTCTGCAGCTTCTTTGAGGTTTGTGTCCCTTTACTGACTGTGTGTTTGTATCTGCCAGCTGTTTTGAAATGAACGCAGTTTGAAGTGAAAACTGTGAGAAATGTCCAACAGCTAGCAACGACTGTCCACATGCAGGTGGTTAATCGGAGCCAAAATGATTGATCACAGGAAGTTAATCTTTGCCTATACTCGTGGAAAGATTTAAGGTTGAACAAAATGACTCTGGACCAAATTTCAACCACAATTCATGGCATACAGTTATTGTTATTTATTGTAAAAGCTTGCATGTCAACTCCGTTGCTGGTTTTAATAAGGGCCAGTGAAGCAGCGTTTGATGTCCTCTGGTTGTGTGCTATTGTTCAAAAGACGGCGAACATTTTACGATGTTTAATTTCCATTCACTTGGTCAGTTAGTTGTGCTTTTCTGATTTTAATAAGGGATTCTTCATGTATGTTTGTCCGTGTAATAAAAACCCCGTTTATAATAATGGCAAACTGAAAAGGGACGTGCTTTGATCAGAGGAACATTAGAAGCAGCCATCTGATGTGTGTTTCTGATATTAACCACAAAAGCAAGAAGTTAAGGTTTGAATTAAGAACAAATAATAATGTCAGGGTTTACAAATCAAGTCTCCTCTCAATCAGCGGACAGTAGTGATGGCAGTTTGACACTGAAGCTTCGAACGGAGCTTCAACCCTGGACTTCCTATTCCATAGAAGCAGTGCTTCGAAGCTTGCTTCAAATCACGTGACATATGACGTCCGACATATGTCACGTGATTTGACAGGTGACAGGTTGACAGGTTGAAACAGTTTCAAATTTGAGCGCTTCAACACTTTATGACCGCTCTAAACAATGCGCAATGTGTGGGTTGTTGTCGTAGTTTGCGTTGTTGCTGTTGAGTTGTTGTTGGCATTGCATTTGAATTGTAGCATCATTATAGAGCAAGCCAGGAAGAAAGATAGGTCGTTCTGGCTCGGGAAACACTTCGAAATGTGGAGAAGTTGTGAACAAAAAGACAATTATGAGTAATATAAAAACAGTTCAATAGTTCGAGGAATAGATAGCCCAGTGGGTCGAGCCGGCGGCCCGGATGCGGCGATGTCCTCCGCGCAGCTGGTTCAAAGCCCGGAATGGATGTATTTCTAATCATTGCTTTTCAACTTTAATAACTGATAAAAGGCCCTCTCCCCCAAAAAATTTCAGCACTCTCTAGTCTCTTCTCAATAACCCAATACACACAATTATCAATCTTTAATTGCAAATAGAACATGATATTCAGTTTTAGTGTGTGTGTGCATCGAATATGTTTCAAGGCAAAGATACGTTAAACCCACTGCAGCCTTGCACTTCGCCAGGAGAGGTCGCTGTAACTGAAGCTTCGAGAAATGAACCTATTTCCGATACAATTGTCCAAGTGGTTCGATGCTTCGTTCAAAGCTTCATTTTGCCATCACTAGCGGACATCTGTTGAGCCTGAGTACGACAAACAATCCTCACGGGAAGTGTGACGAAGGTGGCTTCGTCACTATGGACTGACGGCTTCAGGCCGGGTGATAGGGCACTTTGTTGGCGTGATTGCACAGTATATGTTGTCTGTGGCTGATTGTGTGCACCTGGTGTCCTGTGTTGTCTCCTCCCCCCTCACCTGTGTCTTGTTGTGATGATTGGAGTGGGGGTATTTAGGCTCTGTTGCCCTGTCTGTTGAGAGGCAGGTAGTGTGTGTGAGATCCTTGTGGCTGCAGGCTGTGCTGTGCTCAAGGAAACAACAGCAGGATTAAGGCTGTGTGTGTCATTGTGTTCATGCTGTAATACATTCCCACACCGGGTTGTATTTTGGACGTTCTGCCTCTGCCTCCTTGCTTGGTCGGGCCGGTCAATTGTCAGCCTCACCGGAAGTTTTTCTTCTTTGTATATCTTAAAGAGATTGCCATTGGTTTTAAAATGTTAAACGTAGCTTGAGGTGTGTTGCTGTTGGAGGCGGTGATAACCTTTATGTAACACAGTTCAGTATTTGGTTTTTAATGCCCCACCCCCCCACAGTTTGTTTGACATAATATGAATTAAAGCAGGGGTTACACACGGCATCTATTGCACGTCTGTCCGTCCTGGGAGAGGGATCCCTCCTCTGTTGCTCTCCCTGAGGTTTCTCCCATGTTCCCTTAAACTGTGGGTTTTCTCTGGAAGTGTTTCCTTGTACGATGTGAGGGTCTGAGGACAGAGGGTCTAAGGACAGAGGGTCTGAGGACAGAGGGTGGGGAACCTTTTTCCTCTCAAGGGCCATTTCAATGTTTTCAACATCCTCCGAGGGCCGTACAAATGATTGACCTCTGCTTAAAAAAACTAAAATCACAGCCCATTCATTTGGCCTTTCTTTCATGCTGTGCAAAGAAAAAACAACCTCTTAGTCCAGATATCTCACCATGACTCACGCATGCACGTGCACGGTGTGGCGTGACCACCCAAACAGAAAGATATGGACACAAGATGTGTGCAAATGTATTTAGTTTCCTATCCATGTGAACATGATTTAAGTGGGGGGGACCTAGGCTAACCTCCTCTAGGGGGGTCCGGGGGGCATGCTCCCCCGGGAAGATTTGTTTTTAAATATTGAAGTTAAAGCATCAATCTGGTGCACTTTGAGAGCAACATTAGGAGATCTATGGAAACATCTCTCAACACCCAGATGAAACAGAACTGGAAGCAGATTTTATTTTTATTTATGGGTATTTGACAAATCACTCCCCTTTCAAACTGTATTTATGTTTATTAATAACAACTTTTTTTTACTGTCATATAGTATTTTATACCTGTTTACTGTATTCTCTTATTTTTTTATAACTATAATGATCATATAAAGATGTGCCTTTACCTCACTGGTTGTAGAAAAAGCTTCTTATATTCGTTAGCATAGCTAGCTAACCAGATGCTAATAACAACAAAGTTATTGTCTGTATGATCAGTATGACAGATCGCCACTGGGCTTTCAACTAAAGACACAGACACGCAGAAACTGCAGCATGTGTACGGCTCCTTATGGGTACTGCAATTTGTGGAAGTGCCGGAGCAGAGCTACGTTCTGGTGCTCTCCGGCAGAACTCCGCCCCTGTCAGACGAGACATATACCACGTGATGACACGTTAGGCTTGTGTTGTGTTCAAGGACCTCGACCTTGGCCAGGAAAAACAGCCACTCACTTGTTTAATTATCTTGCGGTCTAGATTTCTTTAATTTTTTTCTTTTTTGCGTGTGTTTATAAATTACCTCGAGGGCCACACCAAATGGTCTCGCGGGCCGTATACGGCCCGGGGGCCGGAGGTTCCCCGCCCCTGAAAAGTGTGGGTTGGGTGGAAGGAATACAACCTCAAATAACCACAGAGCCACGAGGAGTACTTCATGGTTTTTGTTTTTATTTGATTTCATTGTTATCCCGTTTCAATTTATTTTCTTGGCTCTCCCTGGATATTCTGTGTTGAATTTTTACGCCAAATGCATGGTTTTTAATCTCTTGTCTGTTTAAAAGGGGCCAGATAAATAAATCTGCGTGCCTTCCGGGCGTGGTCTCCCAGGCGTCTGTAATGTTATTACACTCAACCTCAATCTTCTGATTTACGGAGGGCACATTCAGGGCCTCCTTTCCACTGCGGTGGCTCAGGCCCCGTCTCAGGTCGGTTAAATGAAATCCTTGCTTGCTTAATATTGAGTGCACAATAGAAATAAAATAATTGAGAGAAGAAAAAGAGATATGTTATCTATCAAAACCCAGTTAGATTAACATGCATGGGATTGCACACTTTGTTTGTTTGTGTGGATATGTATCACATTAACATTTTAAATAGCACTTAATGACTGACTGAATGGAAAGACAATAAATGAAAAATGTAAAACGAAAAAAGCGATCATGAAAATGTTTCCAACAAATGAATAAAATGATTTTTGACCACTTTGTTGTTCAGATATATCACATATTTGTAACTAAATGTTACATGCATTGAAACAAAAACACGGTATAAACTGAGGAGTGACTCTCGTGAGTTTCATTTATTTTCTTCACTCCACTGGGAAACTGCTCTCATGTCAAGAAGCACTGCCTCGTCCAATCAGTGAGCGATACACAGTAAGGGGGCGGGGCGAGTATCTGAGGATTTCATCGGAGGATGGTCTGGTGGTTCCTCGATTATCGCTCCTCCATTATCGCTCTTCGCTCCTCGATCCTCGGTCCTCCGGCAGAAATAAGAGCCTAGGGACCATGGGACGGTACTCAAGATGGCGCAGACAAATCAACTTCCGGTGAGACCGAGGAGCGAGGAAATGAAAATAGTCGACCGAGACAGGGCCCCTGTCTAACCCCCAGTTTCCACCGGGTCCGTCTGCGCCGCGCCGGTTTTGGTCCGACCTCCTCTAGCGCCATAACCTACCGGACGCGGGAAGCGAGAAGCGTAGCGTCGTGCATGCAGGCTCGCAGTTTTGTTATTGATTCGCGCATCCTGGACATTTGTACTTCTACAAGAAAGTAAGTAGGCTACGTAGTTAAATGTTTTATTTTTGTGTCGGTTTAAATTGTGTTTATTGAATGGCTCTGTACTGTACCTACTCGTATTAATTAACTTTAAAACATTAATATGTAGTTGTTACCTTCCACTCCACAAACTGCAGCGACTAAAAACCAGGCCTTGTCCTTTCTGATGTTGTCCTTGTGTGTTTTTCCACTTCCATGATGAAAACCTCGTCGTCCATTGTGCGTATCGTAGTGGAGGTGTTGTGATGAAGGAGGGGGTCTGCTAAATTAGTATATGTGGGGGATGTGCCTGGCTCGGATGCTCACCTTTCCACTTCCTGCGAGGGGGGGCTGCCTGCCCGAACTTACGTTACGGCTGCGCCGCGGCAAAAATAGGATTCATCCTAATTTTAGAGAAGCGCTGCGCCGAGCCGCTTCTGGGACGCTTCTGGGACGCTTCTGGGACGCTTCTGGGACGCGTCTGAGCCGTAACGCGGCGCGTGTGGTGGAATAGCACCCATTGACTAGAGTGGCCGCGATCCTTATGACCGCCGCGGCCCAGCCGTAACGCGCAGCCGTAACACGGCGCAGCGCGGCGCAGACGGACCCGGTGGAAACTGGGGGTAACGGCCCGTCCACACAGCGGCGTGCGTTGACGCTTGCCGGCGGGCGTGTCTGACACTCGACCAACAACCAATCACATGAATCTCCCGCCCCAGACACACAAGCACGCGGTTTGATTGGCTAGAGCTTGTACTGGCATATGATTCGATTGGCTGACGCCTCCGTCAAGGCGTCTAAAGTTGAACATTGCTCAACTTTTGAAGCGAGCAACGCCAGCAACGCTCCACGTCGCTTCCCAAAATGCAGTTCGGCTAAAAGTGACGTCACCCCATTCAAAGTGAATGGGCAGAAGCGTTGGAAGCTTCAACACACGCCGCTGTGTGGACGGGCCGTAACGGACCCAGTGGAAACTGGGGGTTAGGAACATTAAAAGCCTTCATAAGTGGAGCCTATAGTTTTAATTTAAAAGATTTTTTTTTCTATAAATAAATCTAATTTATATTTACATAATATTACATACATTAAATATAACACTGAAATGGTAAAACAACGCAAATTATTATTAATAATATCAAATAAATGTCAGTCACCCAAGATTATGTCATTTGATTTGATATACTTTATTAATCCCCGTGGGGAAATTGTTTCTCTGCATTTGACCCATCCTGTGTTAGGAGCAGTGGGCTGCCATTTTGAACGGCGCCCGGGGAGCAGTGTGGGGAACAGTGCCTTGCTCAGGGACACCTCGGTAGCACTTGGTCTTGCCGGGACTTGAACTAGTGACCTTCCAGTTGCCAAGCCAGGTCCCTATCGACTTCGCCACCACCGCCCCAAAAATTGGTGTTACTGCTACACAAAACGCTTGTATTTTTGAAATAATGTACTGTCTCTGAAGTGCCTCCTGTAACAAGAGATCATTTGAGGCAGTGCAGTGGACAAAGACATAAGTCTGATACTTCTTACTTTGTTTGTTAATGGTGTCATTTTATCTTCAAATTGTACGTGCGTCTTTCAAGTCTGTCATTAGTTTTACTCATTGCATAGCCCTAGTTGAACATTGGAATGGGTAAATGTATTGTATTGAAGAAACGATTTTGATATTGACTGAAGCCATATTTGGTCTGACACATTGCAGCCATTTTGTTAAAATTGTAGTGTTTTCTCCAAATTGTCACTGGTGTTACTCTTCTTCCTGGTAACACGTAACACCAGTGACGTTCCAATGTAAATAAGCTTTGTATAATGTATACAAATAATAAAAATACTTTAAGCTCTACTTGTTGTGGATTCATCAATTAAGAGTTAGTTATTGCTATTTAACAGGTTTTAAACATGTGTTTAGAAGGAATATATTTCAGCAGATTTGTATCACCCAGATTCCACCTTTTCTGTAGAATGACTGAACTAGCAGCTGTTTTAAAGAGTACCTGACCTCCCTTTATATTAATAGAACAATAATGTCATTGTTAGCTAATGAATGTTTCCATGCTGAACAACGGCAACATGACAACGTTTCCATTGGTCCCTCTTCTTTAGAGAAGACCAGGAAGTGATGGATACACGGATCGTGTTCCAACCAATAGGCACGCAATGACTCTAAAGAATAATGACCACGCACCAAACACACATTCAGACTAAAGGAACCAGCTGTTTAGGAAATGAGAGAAGTAGAAAGTACAAGTATTTGAGTTCAACATGAGAGAAGTAGAAAGTACAGGTATTTGAGTTCAACATGTAAGAAGTAGAAAGTACAGGTGTTTGAGTTCAACATGTAAGAAGTAGAAAGTACAGGTATTTGAGTTCAACATGTAAGAAGTAGAAAGTACAGGTATTTGAGTTCAACATGTAAGAAGTAGAAAGTACAGGTATTTGTGTTCAAAATGGAAAGTACAGGTATTTGTGTTCAAACTGTAAGAAGTAGAAAGTAAAGGTATTTGTGTTCAACATGTAAGAAGTAGAAAGTACAGGTATTTGAGTTCAACATGTAAGAAGTAGAAAGTACAGGTATTTGTGTTCAAAATGGAAAGTACAGGTATTTGTGTTCAAAATGTAAGAAGTAGAAAGTACAGGTATTTGTGTTCAAACTGTAAGAAGTAGAAAGTACAGGTATTTGAGTTCAACATGTAAGAAGTAGAAAGTACAGGTATTTGAGTTCAACATGTGAGAAGTAGAAAGTACAGGTATTTGTGTTCAACATGTGAGAAGTAGAAAGTACAGGTATTTGTGTTCAACATGTAAGAAGTAGAAAGTACAGGTATTTGTGCTCAACATGTAAGAAGTAGAAAGTACAGGTATTTGAGTTCAACATGTGAGAAGTAGAAAGTACAGGTATTTGTGTTCAACATGTAAGAAGTAGAAAGTACAGGTATTTGTGTTCAACATGTAAGAAGTAGAAAGTACAGGTATTTGTGCTCAACATGTAAGAAGTAGAAAGTACAGGTATTTGGGTTCAACATGTGAGAAGTAGAAAGTACAGGTATTTGTGCTCAACATGTAAGAAGTAGAAAGTACAGGTATTTGTGTTCAACATGTAAGAAGTAGAAAGTACAGGTATTTGAGTTCAACATGTAAGAAGTAGAAAGTACAGGTATTTGTGTTCAAACTGTAAGAAGTAGAAAGTACAGGTATTTGAGTTCAACATGTAAGAAGTAGAAAGTACAGGTATTTGAGTTCAACATGTGAGAAGTAGAAAGTACAGGTATTTGTGTTCAACATGTGAGAAGTAGAAAGTACAGGTATTTGTGTTCAACATGTAAGAAGTAGAAAGTACAGGTATTTGTGCTCAACATGTAAGAAGTAGAAAGTACAGGTATTTGAGTTCAACATGTGAGAAGTAGAAAGTACAGGTATTTGTGTTCAACATGTAAGAAGTAGAAAGTACAGGTATTTGTGCTCAACATGTAAGAAGTAGAAAGTACAGGTATTTGTGCTCAACATGTAAGAAGTAGAAAGTACAGGTATTTGGGTTCAACATGTGAGAAGTAGAAAGTACAGGTATTTGTGCTCAACATGTAAGAAGTAGAAAGTACAGGTATTTGTGTTCAACATGTAAGAAGTAGAAAGTACAGGTATTTGAGTTCAACATGTAAGAAGTAGAAAGTACAGGTATTTGTGTTCAACATGTAAGAAGTAGAAAGTACAGGTATTTGGGTTCAACATGTGAGAAGTAGAAAGTACAGGTATTTGTGTTCAACATGTAAGAAGTAGAAAGTACAGGTATTTGAGTTCAACATGTAAGAAGTAGAAAGTACAGGTATTTGTGTTCAAAATGGAAAGTACAGGTATTTGTGTTCAAAATGTAAGAAGTAGAAAGTACAGGTATTTGTGTTCAAACTGTAAGAGTTACAATTAAGAGTTAGTTATTGCTATTTAACAGGTTTTAAACATGTGTTTAGAAGGAATATATTTCAGCAGATTTGTATCACCCAGATTCCACCTTTTCTGTAGAATGACTGAACTAGCAGCTGTTTTAAAGAGTACCTGACCTCCCTTTATATTAATAGAACAATAATGTCATTGTTAGCTAATGAATGTTTCCATGCTGAACAACGGCAACATGTAAGAAGTAGAAAGTACAGGTATTTGAGTTCAACATGTAAGAAGTAGAAAGTACAGGTATTTGAGTTCAACATGTGAGAAGTAGAAAGTACAGGTATTTGTGTTCAACATGTAAGAAGTAGAAAGTACAGGTATTTGAGTTCAACATGTGAGAAGTAGAAAGTACAGGTATTTGTGTTCAACATGTAAGAAGTAGAAAGTACAGGTATTTGTGCTCAACATGTAAGAAGTAGAAAGTACAGGTATTTGTGCTCAACATGTAAGAAGTAGAAAGTACAGGTATTTGGGTTCAACATGTGAGAAGTAGAAAGTACAGGTATTTGTGCTCAACATGTAAGAAGTAGAAAGTACAGGTATTTGTGTTCAACATGTAAGAAGTAGAAAGTACAGGTATTTGAGTTCAACATGTAAGAAGTAGAAAGTACAGGTATTTGGGTTCAACATGTGAGAAGTAGAAAGTACAGGTATTTGAGTTCAACATGTGAGAAGTAGAAAGTACAGGTATTTGAGTTCAACATGTAAGAAGTAGAAAGTACAGGTATTTGGGTTCAACATGTAAGAAGTAGAAAGTACAGGTATTTGAGTTCAACATGTAAGAAGTAGAAAGTACAGGTATTTGAGTTCAACATGTAAGAAGTAGAAAGTACAGGTATTTGGGTTCAACATGTGAGAAGTAGAAAGTACAGGTATTTGTGCTCAACATGTAAGAAGTAGAAAGTACAGGTATTTGAGTTCAACATGTAAGAAGTAGAATGTACAGGTATTTGTGCTCAACATGTGAGAAGTAGAAAGTACAGGTATTTGAGTTCAACATGTAAGAAGTAGAAAGTACAGGTATTTGTGCTCAACATGTGAGAAGTAGAAAGTACAGGTATTTGAGTTCAACATGTGAGAAGTAGAAAGTACAGGTATTTGGGTTCAACATGTAAGAAGTAGAAAGTACAGGTATTTGAGTTCAACATGTAAGAAGTAGGAAGTACAGGTATTTGAGTTCAACATGTGAGAAGTAGAAAGTACAGGTATTTGTGTTCAACATGTAAGAAGTAGAAAGTACAGGTATTTGGGTTCAACATGTGAGAAGTAGAAAGTACAGGTATTTGTGCTCAACATGTAAGAAGTAGAAAGTACAGGTATTTGGGTTTAACATGTAAGAAGTAGAATGTACAGGTGTTTGTGTTCAAAATGTAAGATGTCAAAGTAAAAAGTCGTCAGAAAAATAAGTAGCGGAGTAAAGTACTACTGATACCAGAAAAATGTACTTAAGTACAGCAACGAAGTATATGTAGCTACTGCACTACTTCCCACCTCTGATCATCAGGTTGCAACTACAAGTAATTTAGTTTAATTACTACAATCAAAATGTGCTTATACCATACAGTAACTCAGTGGTATGGACTCATCTAACCTGACCCTGTCTACTTCTGTCCAAAGATATTTTTGAGAATATGTTTATTTTCGTTTCTTTACAAGAGTTAGAATGATAGTTTCTGTGCAGTACAGCAGCTTGTTATCTTAGCACAGAGACTTGAAACATCTGCTTTGAGGTCTTTGGGAAAATGTTTGCATTTTAAGGGTCAAACATATACCACAGCATGAGATGTCTTCACCTTACAGGGATACAAAGCGTCCAGTTCAAGTTTAAAGCACATCCTACAGAGGCGTGCTGCGTTCTGATCCCTGAACAGTCCTTAGCGTGCGTTGCTGTATTTGCTTTCATCTGTTATGAATGAACTTCTTTTGCCCTGTCCCCTGCAGCTACCTGACTTTTAAAGAAAATATACAATTAAAGGGGCAAGTTTGAGAAATATAACTTAGCCCTCCTGTTGTCTTCGTTTCCCCCCCTTACTTTGGTGTTCGCGGTCAAATTTGACCGGACCTGTTTTAACTGCTATTACATTAACACAAAAACCATTCATCACCACATTTCATTTAACACCCTTTCAAACTGTACATATTGTGTCAGACTACTGGTATACATGAAGAACTGCAGTAAATATACAGAGAATAGACACTGAACATGTATTGCGTGTGCCAGGTGTGATTCACATGGGGGGATGGGCACATAAGAGCGGGAAATGTATCAAATTGTTCTGTGTGTGTGTGTGTGTGTGTGTGTGTGTGTGTGTGTGTGTGTGTGTGTGTGTGTGTGTGTGTGTGTGTGTGTGTGTGTGTGTGTGTGTGTGTGTGTGTGTGGTGTGTGTGTGTGTGTGTGTGTGTGTGTGTGTGTGTGTGTGTGTGTGTGTGTGTGTGTGTGTGTGTGTGTGTGTGTGTGTGTGTGTGTGTGTGTGCGCGCAAGGTGTGATTCACATGGGGGGGTTGGGCACATAAGGGGGGGGTGTTTGTGTGTGTTGTATCTGATCTGGATGGTTACTAATTCCTTTTCTTTATGGCGGTCACTTTTGACCGGGAACACCATGGTGTTACAAAGTTCACTAAATCATCCAAAATTCAATGAAAGTGGTCAGGGCTGGCCAATTTGGGGCCCCAAGCGACATTGTGAGACAAAGTAGGCTACTTTGCAAATATAATTCCTGTTTATTATTATTATTATTATTATTATTATTATTATTATTATTATTATTATTATTATCAACACAGTTACTTTTTATACAGTGAGAAAAATGTGCATGTATGTCGTTCAGTGTGCGTTTACAGGTGAATACGTCTGCATTTCCTGCCAAATACTAGCCTCAAAAAGATTACAATATAATGAATGCAAATAAACTACTTCTACTAATAATCATAATCATAATCAATTCAATAATACAATTATTTTATTATAATATAGTTGTAATATAGTCAAGACAAAACATGCTTATGACAACTGATATTTCTTAAATCTGTATTCTAGTTCCCTCTGTCAGCAATGTGTCAACAACTACACACACATTTCTATATATTTCTCTGTGTTGTGGTTGACATGACGATGACTGCAGGAGTTAAGGGGAGAGGCTGAGCATCACCATGAAATGTGCAAATTGACATACAAATGAATAAAAGGGGAAAAAATGCTCCATGTTTTTTAGGCTGTAAACTTTAACTGTTATGTAAGCCAACTAGACAGACAGTGTATCACTCTTCCTCCGGTACATCAGCAGATCAAAGGCATCACATACTTGAATGAATGGTAAATAAAGAATGCTGGAAATAACTCTCCATCAGCCTGATGCTCTGCAGAGACTGCCTTCTTCATGTCGTGAATTGCAGCTGATGTTTTAATATGGCAATTGGCAATTTGACTTATACAACATTCGCAAGTTGTACATTTGACTCATACAATAACCCACCTTCTAGTGATGCTCTAGTTTCTTCATGTTTTGTTTTTTTTCCCTCTTGCTTGCTCCGGACTGAAACTGTCTTTTCACCGACATCTCTTCACCTGCACTAGTGGCCGTATCAAAGCCGTGATTGGTCAGATGTCGATTCATTGCAACGGTGTCGGGTTACTGACGTGCTCCCCTTGTCACCTCTCACGTTCACTCTCGCATGTCAGCAGGGGGTGTGCGGAGAACTGAGCGGAGAACTGCGCACAGCAGCTGAGGCCCTCTGGGCAGCCTGCGTGATTGGCCTGTAGGGCTGGGGCGGCCCTGAAAGTGGTGATCAGCCATGTTATATGTTCAAATGTCTACTGTGAAGGATATCATAAAGCCTTAATGCAATCAAATGTAAAACAAATAAGTTATGATTGATGAAAGTAGTACATCGGTCAGATTTGATCCGAACACAACAGGTCACCTATTATGCAAAATCCACTTCTTCATGTCTCTTCTACATCAACATGTGTCCCCACTTCTTCATGTCTCTTCTACATCAACATGTGTCCCCTCTTCTTCACGTCTCTTCTACATCAACATGTGTCCCCTCTTCTTCATGTCTCTTCTACATCAACATGTGTCCCCTCTTCTTCATGTCTCTTCTACATCAACATGTGTCCCCTCTTCTTCATGTCTCTTCTACATCAACATGTGTCCCCACTTCTTCATGTCTCTTCTACATCAACATGTGTCCCCTCTTCTTCACGTCTCTTCTACATCAACATGTGTCCCCTCTTCTTCACGTCTCTTCTACATCAACATGTGTCCCCTCTTCTTCATGTCTCTTCTACATCAACATGTGTCCCCTCTTCTTCATGTCTCTTCTACATCAACATGTGTCCCCTCTTCTTCATGTCTCTTCTACATCAACATGTGTCCCCTCTTCTTCATGTCTCATCTACATCAACAAGTGTCCCCTCTTCTTCATGTCTCTTCTACATCAACATGTGTCCCCTCTTCTTCATGTCTCTTCTACATCGACATGTGTCCCCTCTTCTTCATGTCTCTTCCACATCGACATGTGTCCCCTCTTCTTCATGTCTCTTCTACATCAACATGTGTCCCCTCTTCTTCATGTCTCTTCTACATCAACATGTGGCCCCTCTTCTTCATGTCTCTTCTACATCAACATGTGTCCCCTCTTCTTCATGTCTCTTCTACATCAACATGTGTCCCCTCTTCTTCATGTCTCTTCTACATCAACATGTGTCCCCTCTGTGGAAAGAGACTCTGAAAGTTTCAGGAACAAAGATTCTCTCTCTTTTTGATCCATTTCTATAAAAACCTGTCTGAAAATGAGCTGATCAGATTTTGGCCACTTTGTGATGTCAATGATGTTTTGCCTTTCTTTTCTTTTGGTTTGTTTACTTTGCATATACACAAGAGGGATATTAGAAAGCAAATCGCGATTTCTGTTTTACCGTCATCACTGTTTCTGAAGGTTGTCCTCATATCTCTTTTCATATTTCAGCAGTGGCTGGTTGATTGCCTGCTGTGCCACGACTCTGTCCTCTCAACCTCATCCAACAGATCATCCACAGGCCATCCTCACGCACTTTACTACGCGCTACTCTTATTTTCATATAAATATCTTTATTTTAACATATCTTTAAATTGCACATTTGTACTCCTCGTCTGTATATTTATTTTTGTTGTTTATCTTGTATTTTATTCTTAAAGGTCATCTATCATGCTATTTTTAGGCAATAGCATAGGTATATAATATATAAAAAACAATTTGTTTTGCTCAAAAATACCAAACAGATCACCCATTCTAGCATGTGTTTCCCCGATACAAATAGTGGCTGCGCAAAAAAAAATGTTTTAACTTTTTTATTTTTTATTAAAATAATAATAATTGGTGACCCTTTTTCATTTTTGATGGTTTGTTATGTGAATTTGTAGTATTTGTGTGACTGTATGTTCAATAAAGGTGTATTTTTTCTAAATCTTGAGGCATTGCCACTGTATGTACTGGCAGGGCGGATTTTTGGCATAGTGGGCGCCAGATCTGGGGGGCGCAGCACTGGTAGCTCTGGGAGGGGAAAAACATTTTTGACCGTTGGCGTTCATCCTAATTTTCGGCCTTGATGTAACAACATTCATAATTAAGTAAATGTAACACCCTTTTCACCCCGGTTACACTTTTCATTTGCCGTGTACGATGGCCGCTGTAAGTGATGAAAGTGGGGGATGTTGGCTTATCAGGCGCCCGCAGCTCACAGCCAAAGTGCGAGCGTGGGAGCGAGAGAGAGAGGGCGCACCGGTACCGGCGCTGTTGTTATTAGAATCTGGTGCTAGCTGCGCTAACGGATATAAGAAGTAGATGTTTCTACAACCAGGGTGGAGGAGAGCTCTCCTGTCCGACTGAGAGGCTCAGTGAGGTAAAGGACTCCGAGTGTTTAGATAGTTAATTTTTGTTTTTAAGTTATCTCAATGGGTCTCAAACGTTTTGACCACAATTTATGTAAACACATATTTCCAAGGCACTCCTTTATAATTATTACGATAAATAAAAACAGGTTTGAAATCATTCCAATGTATACTATAGGACAGTCAACCAAAAATATTGTTTAAAGTTGGAGAGATACAAAAATATGCATAAATAAATGTTAACTAGGTAAAATAAGATATGAAAGAACAAAAATAAAATAAGTTACATTTATTTTGTATTGGCTATGGTAGGTTATTGGTTATGTTCATATACTTATTTGATTATTAAAATGTAAACCGATCTTTTTCATGTGGGTGTTTTAGAGTTGTACCCCCTAGATCTAGTCTCTAGTAATTGTGTGCTCAAAGTGCACCAGATTGAAGCATTTTACTTTAAAATGTTCCAAAAAAATCTTCCCGGGGGGCATAACCCCGGACCCCCCTAGAGGATGTGACGTCCACCCCCCAATTCAAACATGTTCATACAATACTGAATACATTTGAAGCCATTTGGATGTATATTACCTGTCTTTTGTAGAGATTTTTCATTTATTCTTTATATATAAAATCTCGCCTAAAATCTCGCCTAGGGCAGCAAATTGGCTAGAACCGGCCCTGGTACTAGGCCTCAAGAGCCTTTCTTGTGCTGGCAGACACATAGAAACAAATTGGCGGGGCGCACTTCGCACATACTAAAAAATTCCACGCACTCCGCGCTCACATTATGCTGGGCTCACGTGCCTTTGCACCGCTGCTATGACTCCATCCTAGGGGAAACACATGCCTCATATCCCTCTATTTCACTTCCTGTTTCAAAAGTGCTGATTTGGGTATAAAGCTTTAAAAAAGGAGGGGTCTGAGCTCATGCGGGACCCGGCAGCTACCGTCTAAACTAAATGCTGCCGTGATGAAACGCCATATCATGGATTATCAAGGATCTGAAACAGTCTGGAGCTCAAAGGCTTTCTCTCTTGCCGGTTACACCACAAGGTGAGTTCCTTTTTACTTCCTGCTTCTTCACACACATGCTCTCCAGTACAGGTTAGCTCTGAGTGTTAGCGATGCTAATGTAAACACCGACCATATTACGTCCAAAACAGTCGGGCATTGTTTATGATAGCAACGTTTCTGATTGGCCCGTGGGTCCACATTTCAGATATTACGTCATATCGGATGCAAATCTGGATCAGCTCCGTTGTTCCCCGGTTTTAGAGATTTGGGTACGGAGGAAAAGAGAGAGGGTTTTATTTTCTGACGCTGCGTGAGTTCCCCGACACATAGTTTTGTATAAAATACATCAAAAAGTGCATTTTGCATGATAGGTCCCCTTTAAACTAACGGCCTGGTGTGTCACTAAATCATTAAAGCTCCCCTCATACTCCAGTTAACACTCGGTATGCAAAAAGGGGAATAACCACAAGTAAACACACAAAGCTCGAAACACATACAAATGAACACGACACCAAACATATCTCCAACATGTCTAAAGTTGTTTCTGTGGTTCAGATGTTTATGGGCGTATCTTTTCCTGTCAAATGCAGCGACATATATTCTACATATTTTACACACCACGTGTTCAATTAGTCCAATAAGTGAAAGGCTTTAAAGGGCAAGAATAAAACTTTATTACATAATAATATTAATATTCATTACAAAAACGTATGTGTCATATTAGTTTGTGAGTATTGATATTTTAAAATATGCATTTCAGTTTTGTCCACATGACGTCTACACTTCTGTGTTTGTTTTCACTGACGTCTGGTAAAGTAATACAGTTGATTATCTAATATTACATAACTGATCATGTGCACACACACGACTGAAGACATTTGATCTGATCGTCCACAGTTCAATCTGACTAAGAGTTCCTCTGTGAGAGCAACCAGCATCCAGGAAATGTGAAATGGAAACATGATTGATTCATATCTGGCTTTTCATATTTGTAAAACTCCAAGGTGAGAAACAACGACATCAATTTGAGATTACTTTACAGTAAAATATGATTATATTTTTGCATTATATTTATGACATTTGGAAAAAGTCTTTGCATCGGATTCAGCAGACATAATATAAGATTCACATCGGCGACTAATAAAACATGTGTCCCATTGTGGTCATGTGTTGATGGGGCTCATGCAGAGAGGCCGTTGACTCTGTAAGGCAGCGGGGGGGACGATGGAGGGGGAGACTCTGGGTGAGGAGGGGAGGATGGAGGAGGTGAGGATGGGGGGAAGAACATCGAGGATTCCTGGAAGAGCGAGACAAAGAAAAGCCTAAAGTCAAAGATATTTTCTGTGGATTAAACGTTATGTAATTTGGGTTTTATCATCTCACTCTTACTTTACGCTATTACACAGTGTTGTTATTATTATTATTATTATTATTATTATTTCATGTTGTTATTTAAAATACAAATCTATTGTTGTTACTGCTTTTATACTTTTTTTTAATTTTCTATAGGAAGCACTTTGTAAATCTTGTTATTAAAAGTACTCATACATAGAGTTGAACTAATACTAGTAATAATTATATTAATTTGCATATTTATAAGATGGTTAGTCTGCACACACACATACAAGTGTTTCTAATATCATCTTTTCCTGGTGTGTGTGTGTGTGTGTGTGTGTGTGTGTGTGTGTGTGTGTGTGTGTGTGTGTGTACACGCACAATCACTGGGTAGAGCCGGTGAGCTGTGTGTGTGTTGGTGTCCATCAGCAGGGGAGCTGTCGGGGAAGAGGCTGTGCTCTCAGAGGACTCCCTCACACTGCTGATGTTCCTCTGAAACACAAACACACACACCCGCATTTCTCCCAATTTCTGACAAAATCAAATTTACTCAGGACTGTTTCCACTCGGTTTCCAAGGGGTAGACCTAGGACCAGGTGGAGGGATTATATCTCTTCGCTGGCCTGGGAGCGCCTTGGGATCCCCCAGTCAGAGCTGGTTGATGTCGCCAGGGAAAAGAAAGTTTGGGGCTCTCTGCTGGAACTGCTACCCCCGCGACCCCACCACGGATAAGCGGGAGAAGACGGATGGATGTTTCCACTCGGACTTTAATACAGCTACACCATTGTTTGGTTTCCATGGTAGCGCGTCTCTTTAGTCACAGAAAACAGAACAAGAATCCACAACTCTACCCTCTGCTCACTCCTTTCCTGGTTTTGAAATGCTCCTGATTTCTGAGGTCTCAAGGTTGGCATGTATGGGTCCTCTACTCCCCGAAGAAGGATGTGTTCCAGATGTCCCACAACAATAAACTATCTCTGACCGAGAGTTGCCCGGTCATAAACTGGTAACAACAACAACTTGCTCCTTCAGGGAGATAACGGCTGTTACAGTTGGAGCATCTGCGTCAGAGGGCGGAGGAGGACATGCAGATACATTGTCTTAAATGCTACACACATGACATGTTGCTGCTTCCATATTAGCAATATTAAAACAACTTACAGACAAAGGAGCATGCACAAAAGGACAAACACTGTATTAGGAGGCTGTGGCTCAGTGGAAAGTATGATGGACTTCAATTCAGAGGATAGCAAGTTCGAGTCCCACTGCATGTCGTTGTGTCCCTGGGCAAGACACCTCACCCCAAATTGCTCCTGTGGGGATTGTCCACAGTACTGAATGTACACTGAACAAAAATATAAACGCAACACTTTTGTTTTTGCTCCCATTTTTCATGAGATGAACTCAAAGATCTAAAACATTTTCTATAAACACAAAATAACCATTTCTCTCAAATATTGTTCACAAATCTGAAAAGATCTGTGATAGTGAGCACTTCTCCTTTGCCGAGATAATCCATCCCACCTCACAGGTAGTGCTGCGTACCGGTACGCCGAACCGGTACTGGACTTGTAAAAAGTTTCGGTTCAAGTCCGATTAAACCGGAACGTCGGGAACCGGTACTTGGACTCGCAAAAAAACTAGCATTTACATATATTCTGGTGTCTGTGGTTATTTAAACATTCCCTGATAAACGTTATTCAGCGTCAATAAATGAGTGCTAATCCCAGTGTGCTCAGTGTACAACATCACATGTCATTTCACCTTCGATTCACGGTTTGAAAACGTAGCATTAGGGTAGGATTAGGATTAGGGTTAGGGTTAGGGTAATGTTGTGAATCGAGTGGCCCATGGTGGTGGTGGGGTTATGGTATGGGCAGGTGTATGTAATGGACGACGAACACAGGCCACTCGATTCACAACATTACACTAACCCTAACCCTAACCCTACCCCTACCCCTCACACCAGATACTGACTGGTTTTCGGACCCCCCAGACCCCCCCAATAAAGCAAAACTGCACGTTTCAGAGTGGCCTTTTATTGTGGCCAGCCTAAGGCACACCTGTGCAATAATCATGCTGTCTAATCAGCATCTTGATATGCCACACCTGTGAGGTGGGATGGATTATCTCGGCAAAGGAGAAGTGCTCACTATCACAGATTCTTTCAGATTTGTGAACAATATTTGAGAGAAATGATTATTTTGTGTTTATAGAAAATGTTTTAGATCTTTGAGTTCATCTCATGGAAAATGGGAGCAAAAACAAAAGTGTTGCGTTTATATTTTTGTTCAGTGTATGTTAGTCGCTTTGGATAAAAGCGTCTAGCAAATTACATGTAATGTAATGTATGACGCAATCCCTTCATCATACCCTGAATATAATACAGCCTCAAACATCAATATTAAAACATTTTATTGAGGTAAAATGAGTTTTTAAACGGAGTCATATTTCATTCACATGGCAGCGAACACTCTGGATACTGCTGGATGACCTCATCACTCCTTTGGAAAAACACTTTATTGTTAAATAAGAAAGCATCCTCACTCAGTGCATGTGCTTCATCAGGACTGAGTGAGTGTGGTTGGATCAGATTTGTAGCCCGGCAGCATTAGAAAACACCAAAACTGACATTTCTTTACTACATTTTGATTTCATTTTTGCTAAAAAACTATTACGCCCGGTATGTAACCTTCACCTCTGTCCTCCGCTGTGCTCAAGTAGCACATCATAACTTACTGGAGTGTAAGTGAGAGCACATGTGGCATTTATAACAACAGTGTAACTGAAACATTATTCTTTACTCTTCTTCAATGCACTTTCAACTTTAGCGTATACAGCTGATCATAGGAGGTTATCAAAACAGTCCTGCCACACACTACTGTGTACGTTGTTCAACTTTAAGGAGGCGCGCTTCATGGCGTTAATAACATTAGTTATCATTCATTTAATGTGTTATAGGTTGTTGTGCATGTAAACGGTCTGCAGAGGCTAAAATCCATTAAAGCACGTAAACATGTCGAAGCACAAAATACATGAACCTGGAAATGAGCAGGATATGTCCTTTAATCATTTTAAATGGCCATATTTTAATGAAGCAATCAAAAATGTTATGCCTTTGAAAATGTGACTTGGTAACAAATGAATTCAAATGTAATCTGTGCTGATTC
Source organism: Pseudochaenichthys georgianus (assembly GCF_902827115.2). Taxonomy (NCBI): domain Eukaryota; kingdom Metazoa; phylum Chordata; class Actinopteri; order Perciformes; family Channichthyidae; genus Pseudochaenichthys; species Pseudochaenichthys georgianus. Next base: position 40,062,416 of record NC_047515.1, read on the forward strand.
CTTACTTTGTTCTGATCTGATTACTTAACCCTTCCTAATTAAATGTAATCAGCTATACCATTTCCTAAAGGTCCCATGTCAGGCTTTTCCGGTTATCACCCGTCTCCTTGTGTTATGAAGCTTGTTCTGCATGTAAACGGTCTGCAGAGTCAAAACCCTCAAAGTGCACCCTGTAGCGAGTACAACTCTAACACAGAGAAGACCTGTCTGCTGCCCCAGAACGCCTCGTTGGACATTTCTCTTTCTCCATTGTTTACTTCTTGGGTATAGTGACGTATTTCGGGTATAGTGACGTAACGTAGCGGAGCCGTTACGTTTGGACCAATCGGCGGACTTCCTCACACACACACACTCGGCGGGACGTTGCGAGGCTCGCTGCTGCGAGGAGCGGGACAGTGAGAGCTGGCTCACTGGTGAGGGGTGGGCGAGACAGCGAGACACCACGGAACTCAGCCTGGGACCTTTAATGCCTTTAACGTAATTTGTTCAAGGACTTTTGCATTCAGTTTAAATATGCTCCAAAGATAAACTTGCCTTGTAACCAGGAATATTTCCACAGACGGGTCATCTAGACTGCATCCCATCTGCCTCATGTCGATTTACTCTCCTTAATAACTTATAATAGATCAAATCTAATAACATCAAGCTGTGATTCAAGAAGTCTTAGAGTACTTGTACGCACAATTATCACTCGGTGCACACGTAACAAGTAAACAGCCTTTTCGAGTAGTTTTATTGATTTGATTTGATTTCAAACCTTTATTTAACGTGATTGGTCCCATTGAGATATAGATCTCTTTTCAAGGGAGACCTGCAGCATATCGGTTCCACATGAAACATGAAACAATAAAGGACATTATACATTATATTTACAGGACACATAGTTATAGACATTTACAAGTGCCCATTGTATCGGCAAGCATTTCATTTACCCTAGCTTTAAAAACATGCAGAGGAATGAGATTGCTCAGTTTCAATTCTTGCTGAAGATTGTTCCGAGCAAGTGGAGCTGCTCATAACAGCTGTCTTACCTAAGACAGTCCTTGCTCTTGGCACATCTAACAAGACCACATCATGTGACCTCAGACAATAGCTGCTTGCAACTCTCTGTGTTATCAGAGAGCAGATATAATACGGGAGTTTACCCAACAACGCTTTATAGATAAACGTGTTCCAGTGACTGAGCCTCCGTACAGAGAGTGAAGGCAGACCTGCCTTGGCAGACAGGGTACAGTGATGAGTCAGTGCTTTACAGTTAGTGACAAATCTCAGAGCGCTGTGATACGCAGCATCTAACTTGCTCAGGCAATGGGCAGGTGCATTCATATAGACCAGATCCCCATAGTCCAGCACAGGTCAAAGGTCACAGAGCCTTCTCCTGGCCTCAAGCGAGAAGCAGGACTTGTTCCCGTAGAAGAAACCTAGCCTAACTCTCAGCTTTTTAAGCAGATTAGTGACATGAAGTTTAAAAGAGAGACAATCATCAAGCCAGATACCAAGGTATTTGTAACAGGCAACAACTTTGAGTTGTATTCCTTGCATAGTAACAATATCTAAAACAGTGTCTGGTGTCTTTTTATCTTTTGAAAATAGCATTACCTTGGTTTGATCCACATTTAAATGATTGATTCAGATCCCTGCTAAAACCTTTAATAAATCAGTGCTCCAGTGTTGTTCTGCTTCATGCCGAAGGTTTGTAATAAGCTTCTTTAAACGGTTGGTTCCGGTCTTCAATTTAATATATTACCAACAGAATTCCACACGACAAATAACCAGATACGCAGATCTTCACTCCGACAGGTCTGGAGTCTTATCAACACACACACACACACACACACACACACACACACACACACACACACACACACACACACACACACACACACACACACACACACACACACACACACACACACACACACACACACACACACACACACACACACACACACACACACACACACACACACACACACACACACACACACACACACACACACACACACACACACACACACACACACACACACACACACACACACACACACACACACACACACACACACACACACACACACACACACACACACACACACACACACACACACTATGAGGAGGACAGCATTCCTGGGAAGGGAACTGAGACCATTAATTACAGGGTGGATTATGTTATTCGGCAGGATGAAAGCTTTATGGGCTGCAGAGGATCGGATCACTCAGACCAAGTCAGCTGATCCCTGGCAGCTGAAAGCTCAATGAGGCTGGGTCCCATCAATTATCCCAAATTATGCTCATTTTCCGGTGTGTATTAGTATTCTGGGTCTCAACACGTCTCCATGCTTTAATGTTCATACTGCCTGAGCTGCAGCACCTCTTTCACCCTCAGGTTGCGGTCGAATAGTCCGTTTAGTTTAGGAACCTTCCTAACGGAGTGAAATGACCCGGAAGTCCCTCAGTGGCAGCCATGATAAGAGCCGTTCGAATTCTCTAGAGAGCACATGTGTCAAACTCAAGGCCCGGGGGCCAAATCAGGCCCTCGGTGGATTTAATTTCGGCCCGCAGGATAATTTCTAATTACTTTTAGATCTGGCCCGCCGGTATATTGCACGCACACCTTCCCTCCATCCTGAGGGTCTCCTCCGCTCAGAGCCTGAGCCCAAACATTGATGACCTTGCCCCCGAGATGAGATGCCAAGTGTCTGAGCTAGCATCACAGAGCAGCAATCTGAGTTCAATGGATGTTTCCTTCTGCACTTTCTCTCTCACGGCAACAGGACATGTTTGGTTTGTTCTTTGAGGGGAATAGTTTTGTTGAAGCTGTTGTTGGCCTGTGGGAAAATGTACTCATAAGAAATGACTCTGGAGAAGCTGCAGATAGAGCCATGAGAAATGAATGCAACTGATTATTTAATGTTTAAAGTTGTTTTTATAGGCAATAATTGAAGCTTTGTTAGTTCCAGGTTTAATATGTGCAACAAGTTCATTTCAATACGTTCTGCAATAAACATTGAACCAGTCCGGCCCTCGACTAGTACCCAATTTTTTATTTTGGCCCACTGTGTGATTGAGTTTGACGCCCCTGCTCTAGATCAGTGTTTCTCAAACTTTTTCATACCAAGGACCACTTAACCAATAAAAAAACACTCGCGGACCACCTAACTCCACAAATATCCAAAATCGCATCGTTTTTCTAGAACAGATTACAAATCGCCTGAAAATGGTACAAACAAGTGGCAGCAAGTGGGATGAAGGTGTTGCGCTGGGCTATATCATGCAATTGAAAGTGAAACTTTAGCGCGCTCCATTGCGGAGATATTCCCGCGATAGTGCGGACAACTTACATTTATTTATTTCAAATGTGAAATGTTACCAATATACTCGCGGACCACTAGGGGGCGCTCACGGACCACCAGTGGTCCGCGGACCACACTTTGAGAAGCACTGCTCTAGATGATAGGAAAGGAGGTTTCAAACTTCCTTTATAACCTCCTTTAGCTTAGGAACCACTGGACCTCCCTTAACCGACAGGAGAGGAGAAAATGCTGCCCCACAATGCCTTGCGGCCGCAGCATTTGCCGTCGCACGACAGTCGGCCGTTCACGGAAACAACCGATTATGACCGAGAAATTATATCATGAAAGTTACGGTGCTTATTAAGCATTTTAAAACGTATGTGGTAAGTTGGCAAAGTGCTTTGTTCAGAACGTTCATCGGTATTATAATCAAAAAGAGAAATATGAACGTTGAGGAGGGTTAGCACAAGTTTCACTTTCCTTTTATATTTCAAAACCTCATTCATGAAGAATATGTTTCTCTGTTGTCCGTTCATAAAGCAAAGCAGCAGCATCAGAGCAGGTGCAGAGTCTCCAGATGAGTTCACAGTAGTCCCTCGTTCTTATTAAACATCCATGTTGTAGTCCGCTGTATAGAAAACTGTAGTTTCCATAGTTTCCCCACAGCA
>NC_047515.1:40066576-40116576 GCF_902827115.2 Pseudochaenichthys georgianus
GTTGATATGTTTTGTTTTTTCACTGTCTCGTCATGGCCTTTACATAAAACGGACACAAATCTGTAATTGTTTAAAAATGCATCTATGTTGTAATATGAAGGAGGTGGCTGCTAAAATACAAAAGCCTTAAATACAAATATCAGCCTATATTTTTAAAGCGTCTTTGAAGTCTTAGCTTTTAAATTAAACATTGCTCAAAACTGCTGCTGCATTAAAGTGCGTGAAAATGCGTGTTGAAATATAAAGGGCACACATCAACATGAAACACAAGAGTGTGCGGGAGGCAGGTAGGTGAAGTGTGCGCGTTCACAGCTCAGTTACGCGCAGGGTCGCGCGCTCTGAGGCATATATCTGAAGTCTCTCGCGCTATTTTTTCTCTTTCTCTTTCTCTCAGTTGGAGGTCTCGAGACATCCGTGACTCCGACAGAGTAAACTACACGAGTTAACAACAACAACACAAGAAACAAACAAACAAACAAAATGCGTATACCTGAAGTGAGGCGCGTCCTCTGGAGACGGGAGGTATCCACACGTCAACACACACAAACACACACACTTGTACGGGCCTCAAACACTCACATAGCTCCACACACACACACACACACACACTCACCTGTGCAGTTTCACTGAGTTTTAGAAAGCTTCACACACGCCGGTAAAGAGTCTCTGTCGCTGTGTGTGTCTTTATATCTCCGCTTTGGCTTTACACAGCTAGATAAACCCCTTATACAGTTTGGGCTGTAGCTATGGGTCTGTGTGTGTGTGTGTGTGTGTGTGTGTGTGTGTGTGTGTGTGTGTGTGTGTGTGTGTGTGTGTGTGTGTGTGTGTGTGTGTGTGTGTGTGTGTGTGTGTGTGTGTGTGTGTGTGTGTGTGTGTGGATTTTAAACTAAAGAAATCCGATTCAATTAACCAGCGCAGAGAATCGGCTTTGGACATGCACTGCATGTGAAATTGTCTCCTGGCAGAGGACACACACTATCACAGAGAGAGCGTGTGTGTGTGTGTGTGTGTGTGTGTGTGTGTGTGTGTGTGTGTGTGTGTGTGTGTGTGTGTGTGTGTGTGTGTGTGTGTGTGTGTGTGTGTGTGTGTGTGTGTGTGTGTGTGTGTGTGTGTGTGTGTGAGCATACACACGGTATGTGCGAGAAGAGTGTGGTGTGTGGAAATTAATAAAACGATCAGACAAAATGTATTATCCTCAGATCTGACGTTTTAACCAGGATTTAACACTGGAAATATCCCTCAGCTGTTAGGCTAAGATTAAGAATATATATATATATATATATATATATGTATAGGTTTAATCCTGATATAAACTATAACAAATAAAACCTGATGTTCTTTGCATCAAATAACTGCGGTAACAAAACATAGTTTAAAACAATATATATATAAGATATCTATAATGTATAATTCTTAATTGACTTCAATAATGATTATGTAGGTCTACTAAACAATTATAAAAAAATCATAAATAATAAAAGGCAGAACATTATTATTATTTTATTATTATTATTATTATTATTATTATTATTATTAGTATTGACTGTATGGCTGAATGAATGTGCCTGAGGGGCATGTTGGGGATCAGAAGGGGATTTAACGCAGAACAACGCGCTCTTTGTGTGCCTCTAATCCGGCCTGTACCCCCTCTCCGCCTCGCGGTGGCTCTAGCTCTGACTCCACACTCTGCAAAGGGTCGCCTAATTATTTTAAGGGGCCAATTTCGAAAAAAGGTTCATAACAATAAAAACCTGCACAAGCCTCAATAAGACTAAAAGGGTTTTATATCACTCACATTGTTCTGTGAGTAACTTGCAGGTGCCACACACTCAGTATGTCCTTTTGTGTGAATTATGCGTTGTTTAAATTGCTCTAAGAAACGGTTCATAACATGCAACCTGATGGGCTACGAAACATTCACCACTTGTGTAAAGTAGCTCGCGAGGTGTCAAACACATTGTGTCTTTATTTCCTTGCTTACGTTGTTTAAATAACTTTTAAATAGTTATATGTAACAACAGGTGTCAGTGTGACTGCAAGTCTCTCTTGAATCTTTAAACCAGAGGAAATGAAGCGTAAAACTTCATATTCAGCATTATAGGCCCCGCGTGAATACATAACACGTTGAGCGTGCCCGAGAAAGAGAGAGAGAGAGAGAGAGAGAGAGAGAGAGAGAGAGAGAGAGCGGGGGAGACGGGGAGAGACGAGAGAAGAGAGAGATGAGAGGAGAGAGGAGATGAGAGAGAGAGAGAGAGAGAGAGAGAGAGGGAGGGCTCAGTGTGTCTACTTGGGTAAGAAGGTACTTCTAATTAGCCAGCCTCCTCTTGCTCGCCTCACTTGTCCGCCGTGCAGACCCAGAAGATCCTCTCCTCCAGGCACCAGGCTCTCCCTTACGCCGCCTCCCAGCTCCCATCAGCCCGCAGGCGGTCGAACTGTTGCGGGTCTGCTGCTTTGGGCACCTGTCACCTGGCGAAACCGGCGCGCACTGCCATTAAGCACGACTTGGATGGAGAAACCGCACCATTGCAAGGGTGTCTATTAGTGAGCTGTTATTTGTTTATGTGGAGTCTTGATTTTGTAGCCTTGGTTTGATTTATAGCTATTGTTTTTGCTTCTTGTCTTATTAGAGGGAGGTTCAAATCTAAAGTGTCTATATTTTGTGTTTTACGCACCTGATCCAGCGCCTTTGCCCCTGACAGCACAGGTGTGTAAGTCGAAGGCAGTATAGCTAAAGGGGAAAACAACTAATTGACAAATAACCCAAGCTATAAAAAAAACAGAGAGGGAGGGAGTGACAGAAAAAAACGAGAGAGGGAGAAAGAGAGAGAGGGAGAGAGAGAGAGAGAGACACCCCCCTAGAGACTAGCTCGGAGACCCGGCCCCCGGCCTGAGAGAAGGAGAGAGAGTGAGGAAGTGAGGGAGTGTTTTAAAGCCAGCAGGAGGCATGATGTCCTACATTAAGCAACCCCATTACTCCGTGAACGGGTTAACGCTGTCCGGCCCGGGCATGGATCTGCTCCACTCCGCCGTTGGATACCCCAGTGAGTACCTTTAACTTGTTTTGTTTTTAAATACTTCAAATATTTCGTTAAATTGTAGTTTACTTTTTTTTTAAGTGTATTTTCTAATACAGAAACTAAAAAAAAATGTTTTATCTTGTGCGTAAAAGAACACATTCTCTTGTATTTAAAAAAATATATATAAGTAAGGTTATGAGTATGAATACATGTCTCTGATTCTTCATCCACCGGAACATGTGTTCGCTTGACCTATAAATGCAGCGGATTACAGAGTCAAAAGACAATAAGAAAAACGTGTGAAAGGAAACGCAGCTTGTTCTCACACCGACTTAACTTTAACACAGTCTCCAATCTGCTGCTCTTATCGTGCACTAACCTATTTACTTAAGGATGAGCATTGTGTTTTATTTGGTGCCATAATGTAGTTTTTATGAATGAACACTTCTTATATTGTTCGGATGGATCAGCATCTGTCACCTCCGAGGAGAAGAAGAAGGAGGAGAGACTTTGAGTAAAGGGACGCCGAGGTTTGGCACCATGACAGAAGGCGTGAGATAAAGCTTGGCCTTCTTCTAGCAGATTAGATTTTACATTTAAAATATGTATGGCTTTGGAGTCACTTTCGTTTCTTTGTTTTGCATATTTCGATTCAAACGGTCTCGGCTATGAAGCTACGACCTCATCACCTTTTATAAATGTTCACGAAACCTCGCAAAATACACAAAACATCAAAACGTTTTTGACTGACACTCAGTTTCTTCTAATACGACACGAGTTGCCATTATAATCCCACAACAACACGTTTCATTATATTAAACTTCATCCGGTTCATTTCTAGACGTGTTCTGTAACATAATATAAATAAAAAATGAGATTTTAAGACATTTATAAAAGAAAGAACCGGAGTGTAGTTAAGTTGTATTCCTGCAAATGTAAGATAAATAACTCAAATAAATCATTTACTTGATTATTTAACTTTTACATTTTTCGTATTCAAGTAGCCTTTTACATGCCGGCTACACTCAAGGGATTTTAATAGCAATGCGAGCACTATTTCCAATACATTGTCCCTGTTCATGTGTTTTACTTCTGAGTCAAACCTGAACCAACACAGACAAAGCAATGTTATCTCAAATAAAAAACAACCGAAGAATAATAATAAAAATAATAATAATAATGTTTTTCGTTTTTTGGTTTTTTTCTAGACACACCGCGCAAACAGCGTCGAGAGCGCACCACCTTCACGCGCGCACAGCTGGACATCCTCGAGGCTCTGTTCTCCAAAACGCGCTACCCGGACATCTTCATGCGCGAGGAGGTGGCCCTCAAGATCAACCTGCCGGAGTCCCGAGTCCAGGTACTATTTAAAGAAATACAAAGTGAAATTACTCAAGTACTGTAGTTATTTTAAATGTTGAGGTACTTGTACTTGAGTGTAAATATGTTATGCTTCGTTATACTTCAGCTTCAAAACAGTTTGAAGGCAAATATTGCACTTGTTTCCTCTTTTTCATTTATTTTACTTTACAGATATAAGCTATTACAAAATGTTATTAAAAAAGGTTAAACATCCAGTGGTAGAATGTGAAATACTTTAAATGATCTCCACCTTAGCAGCTGTGATGAACACATGAATGCATCAATAATAATACACACAATGTCATATGTATGATTCTGCACTGGGCCACCAAGTACTTTTACTTTGGGAACTTCAAGTATATTTTGATGCCAATGTACTTTAACTTATTTAAGATTTTGAATGCAGTACTTATACCTGTATTTTTAAGATTTAGTACTGCAACATTTGGTTAAATAAAAGATCTTCCTCAACCTCTTTTTAAAATTAATTATGTGTCCTCTTTTGATGGATGTATTTTATAACAGAAAATGTCTGTATAAAAGCTTATTTTCTCACAATAGCAGCTCCTATATAGTTTCTATTTTTTCATAAAGTAGTCATTTTATAATTCATATTTAATATAATATATTGATAAATGTCTTTTATAATCACTTTAAAGCACAGAACATGCCTGTATAAGAGGTTATTTTCTCACATGGCAGCTCCTATAGTCTATCTTTGATCATAAAGTATATTTAATAATCAACCTCCTCTCTGATGCCATCCTTCCAGGTTTGGTTCAAGAACCGCCGTGCAAAGTGCCGCCAGCAGCAGCAGCAGAGCACCGGTCAGTCCAAACCGCGGCCCCCTAAGAAGAAGGCGTCTCCGGCCCGCGACAACCACTCTGAGGCCAGCGTCAACGCCCCCAACGGGTCCTACAGCCCCCAGCCGCCTCCACCCGGCACCTCCATCACGCCCAGCTCCAGCGCTGCCAGTGCCACGGTGTCCATCTGGAGCCCGGCGTCCATCTCCCCGCTGCCGGACCCCCTGTCTGTGTCCGGGACCCCCTGCATGCAGCGCACCGCCACCTACCCCATGGCCTACAGCCAGGCGCCGGCCTACAGCCAGAGCTACGCGGGCTCCTCCTCCTACTTCACGGGCCTGGACTGCAGCTCCTACCTGTCCCCGATGCACCCCCAGCTGTCGGGCACCGGAGGAGCCCTGAGCCCCATCACGGCCTCCTCCATGGGGGGTCCTCTCAGCCAGTCTCCAGCCTCACTCTCCTCCCAAGGATACACGGCCGCATCACTGGGCTTCGGAGCCGTCGACTGTCTAGACTACAAGGACCAAGCTGCCTGGAAGCTCAATTTCAATGCCACTGACTGTCTGGACTACAAAGACCAGAACTCCTGGAAGTTCCAGGTCTTGTAAAATGTGGAAGAAGTGGGTCGATGGGGAGGGGAAGGGGGGTTAGAGGAAGTGAGCTTTAGATGGAAGAGATCTTTGGACACAGAAATCAATGAATCAGCTGAAATAAATCGTTTTGTGTGGAAGGAAACCGGTCTGCTGATGCTCCGCTTGGTGATTGGAACAAAGAGATCGCAGTGTAGGTTTAAGCGACATAGAAACCAGCCTTGAAATCATTGAACGGCTGAGTAAAAGGAGAACACACTTCCAATTTTGTGTACAATAAAATCAAATTAGAGACAACAGATTTCATTGTATTGTTGTGATTAAGATTTGTTACTGATGAGAGTTTAAAGTGAGAAGCATTAGCACAGGTGGACACTCCTCACACGCTGAATGCTTTCGGTCGATGACTCAACCATATCGAGCTGAAACTGCTTTTCGCATTTGAAGCCGAGCGAGTGACGTACAGGTTCACTCTGCATAGACAGCCTTTGAAATGGACGTGTTAAACCATAAGAACTGACCCACGCTCATGTTTATTTCTTCCTTCTAGACTTTGTCTCGTATTTTCTGTGATGTATTTCTTTTACGAGGCTGCTTTTCGTCAGCGAGCTGGCTCAAGAGGCTCTGAGTCAAACACCTATTGAGTAGGTGTCTCTAACAGGGTGGCCACCAATTAGAAACCGTGTATACAACATAACTTTAGCAGACAGACGCTGATGCTTCCCAGTAGCCTTTGTGTGACACTGACCCTCTGCAGCCTGAGTGTGATACACGCCGAGGGGGTAGAGTTGCTCACCGAAGCGACTGCAGTACAAACCTGTTGCCTTTGAGCAAATCGTTAGCAGAATGGCTCGTGCATTGTTAGTTTAATAGGATCACTTCCACACAATTTGTGCAACAATGGTGGCATTGTGGCAGCCGAGTACCCCCCCCCCCCCCCACCCACCCACCCGACTCCATCTCACAGGGTTTGCATGAGGTTAGCAGATTGTTGGAGCAGTTTTTGAATGACTTTCTGATAAAAAGGTGTTGCTGCAGGAAGTATGCGAAGGAGAGGAGGCTGCACGAGAGAAAGGGAAGGGTCTGGGCCGCCACGCAGCCCCCCTTTGCACAGAGAGTTTGGTGCCTCTCTCCACTCCAACCTGTAAAGATGTGATGGCTACCACTTTATGTGTTTGATGTATCGTTTGATTTTTTTTTTTGTATTAGACTTTAACAATATTATGTTTCTTTAAAAAAAAAAATTGTGAATTCGTTGAAGTAAAAAATTGTGGTAATTTGTTTTGAAGTTCAGTATTAATATATGTCTTCAGCTGACATGCTAATATACTTTTGTTTCTTTTGTAAATATTAAAACTTGAACATGCATGTCTGAGGCGCTCCACCCAACAGAATCTCTCTTTCTTAATTTCTAGAAAAACTGCCAACTTTTTTTTGTTTATATTTTTCTTCTTCTTTTTCACACTCAGGGGTTTCTCCAACACACGTAGCAGTAGTAGGATACTGTTTATGCTTCTTAATCACTTACTGTACTTTGAAGTTTTGCATTGCTATAATCTTCTCTGCTTATTTTTTCTGACATGAATTATTTTGTATATTTCATTCGTCTCCTGTGTTCCACCAGTCTCACCACTACCATGCTAGATAGCTATGATGTTTCTGAGGCATTAAACAACTTCATTAAAACACTCTGGGGTCATTCTGTTCTTAAGTCTGAAGTCACGGTTCCTCCGACAATGCAACGTATACTTAAAGCCCTATAAAGCTGTTTGGCGTTTTCCCTCTCATGCAGTGTTGTATAGGTTTTAGTGCATGTAAATACGATACGATATACATTATTGTTACCGTAAGGACATGTGTTCTGGACTCCGTCCTGCAGTTCCGCATACATGTACATACAACTAGTAGACATTAAGAGACATACACACATCATCAGTCATACACCGCTTGAACACACACAATACACAGACGCACATACTGACAATGGCGACCTATTGCACAACTATCATGGCCAACTTTTAAAAAGTACATTTCATTTCATGTGAATGTTCAGAAGCTTAATGGACAGGTAGGAATGAGTACTTATAGCCTGCTCTTGGGAACCCTGAATCTTGGAGCTGGAATTCTGGGTGGAGTATGTGGGTGGGATCAGACAATGGACTGCTCGTATATGTTTTGGAGAGATGGGTGTTTTGGTCTAAAAAGGCTTGAGTGTCTCCCCCCCCCCGCCTGAAACGCCTCCATTGGACTCATTTGTTCACTTCTGTAACATAGTGACATCACTATGCAACACTCGGTTTCTATTAGCTACTGCTCACACACTTTGTGCGTGATGGGTTAAGGGGCTGGACATCTTTAAGCGGTTGACCAATCACAACCGAGCCGGCCAGCTAACCAATCAGAGCAGACTGGGCTCTGGTTTCAGACAGAGGGTGAAAAGAGGTGCTGCAGCACGAGAAAAATAAAGAGCTTTTTGAACATTAAAGCAAGGAGAGACACTACATACTGACTTGAAACTTAGCATAATAAGGTCCCTTTAAGAAATGTTTACACATAACAAACAAAAAACCGAAAGATGAAAAATGACCCTGGGAAATAAAATATGTGAATCAGAATTTAATTTAACGGGGAAATAAAAAGAGGCAGCATTGAACAAAAATGTACACAGATATTCAGAAGCAAGTTAAAATGTAGTGAAGTAAAAAGTACAATAAATCAAATGGAATTGTTACATGGAAAGAAAATATTTAGGGAACCTCAAATATGCAACTACACTTGAGTAAATGCACTCCGTTACATTACACCCCTGATGTTATCCATCATGTTTGGGCTACACTAGAAAAGGTAGAGACCTGGACTCTGGGAGCATTTCCACTAATCCCTCCAGGAGGTTGAGTGCGAGGCAGAGATGAGAGGCAGCAGGGCAGAGAGGACAGAAAACAGATTAGAACAAACAATAATACAGAGTCCCAAACGGAAGTACCCAACAAGTGCAGATTATTTTGGATTGCTGAATGGTTCTGTGTGTTCCTGCCACCGGGTCCGAAACACCGGGGTCGGCAAGAGGGCACTGGAGGAAAGGTCTCAGGGAGGCTAGCTTATGATGTGGTGAAGATCAGGAAACATTGAACTTCAGGTACACACCTCAAAGACACAATACACCTGTGAGAAACAAATGGCAACAACATTTTATTTATATAACCCAATAGTAGGTAGGTAGGTAGGTAGGTAGGTAGGTAGGTAGGTAGGTAGGTAGGTAGGTAGGTAGTAGGTAGGTAGGTAGGTAGATGGTAGAGAGATAGATAGGTAGGTAGGTAGGTAGATAGATGGTAGACAGATAGATAGATAGATAGGTAGGTAGGTAGGTAGGTAGATAGATGGTAGACAGATAGATAGATAGATAGATAGATAGGTAGGTAGGTAGGTAGATAGATGGTAGACAGATAGATAGATAGATAGGTAGGTAGGTAGGTAGGTAGGTAGGTAGGTAGGTACATAGATAGATAGATAGATAGATAGATAGATAGATAGATAGAAAGATAGATAGATAGATAGATAGCGTGTGCTCCTGTAATCCCCAAGCAGCAGCATATGGACTCAGAAGCAGAGACACAGACTCAGATACACTCAGGACTTAGAAATATGATTCATTTCTTTCCTCGCTCTAATCCCCAACAAACAAGCTGGTGGCCAGCCTGCCCCGGAGGCACACAGTAATCATGCCACAGGCTGCTGACCAGCCCCCCCCCTCCATTAACTCATCCCTGCCTCCCTTCTTCCTCCCTCCCTCCTTCCTGCAGTCCATTTTCCTTTTAATCGATTCCTAATCCCAATGCCGCCACGCATACACGCGCCAAGCACACGCCAAAACACACAATTATGACACACACAGACACACTCACGCATACATACACATGCAAACAAACAATCATCACACCAGCCTGCGGGTAAAATGTAATTCAAAGACAATGGGACACAAGTTCACAAATTCCTTTTTTTTTGTTTTTTTGTTTTGCTTGGGTTTCAAGATGAAAAAGGACCCCATGATGAAACTGAGTTGAACTGAGGTCGTTTCAGAGAGAGGGACATTTGGTGCTGTTGATTGGAAGCAAAACAAAGCCAGGACCCGGTCATAATGCTCTCTGAAAACCCTTTTTGTAGTCTGGTTTGTTCTTTTTAATTGGGGGTCAGTTCCCAAAGTCCCGAGATTATTTCTCAAGCTGTCTCCGCCCATTCATGTGTAACACAGAATGGGTTCATATAACTCTTGGTAGCTTTGAAAGTATGAATTATTCGGACATTGTTTAACACTTTCTAGATAGTTTTTATATTTTAATAATAGATGATTAAGGCCAAAGGATGTACCATTATATCCACTAGTCACAGCCTTTGATTGAGGGGCTGTCTCCAAAAGGTCCTGTTCCTCAAAAAGGCTGCACTCTATTAAATGGCTAGCACGGGGAAACTCCCCTGGTTGCAAAAGGAAGTCCATTTACAAGAAGTCTGAGAAAATCACTCCACTCCTTACTGTAGTTTTTCATTTAGTAAACATTTTCCCAATAAGTCTATGGTTTCAGTCGCTAGTTTCAAGTTTGTTTTAAAGGTCACCAATCAGGCTATTTCTAGGCAATAGCATAGGTCTCTCAGATATATAAAAAACATGTCTATGAAGTGTTTTGCTCAAAACACCAAACAGATCATTCTAGCCATGCCTCATATCCCTCTATTTCACTTCCCGTTTCTAAAGTGCTGATTTGGGTATAAAGCTTTAAAGAGGAGGGGTCTGAGCTCATGCGGGACCCGGCAGCTACCGTCTAAACTAAATGCTGCCGTGATGAAACGCCATATCATGGATTATCAAGGATCTGAAACAGCATGGAGCTCAAAGGCTTTCTCTCTTGCCGGTTACACCACAAGGTGAGTTCCTTTTTACTTCCTGCTTCTTCACACACATGCTGTCCAGTACAGGTTAGCTCTGAGTGTTAGCGATGCTAACTCCGACCATATTACGTCCAAAACAGTCGGGCATTGTTTCTGATAGCAACGTTTCTGTTACGGTGTGTGAAGCAGGTAGGACCCAAACGCAGATTAACGTACAAATAATTCCTTTATTTCAAGGCTATGCTGACAAATACAGAACACTCACCGAGAATAAGCCAATACACAAGACAACCCGACAAAGAGAGACAGAAAACACACAACTTAAATACACCCAGGACTAATCACATAAACACGAGACAGGTGAGGAGGGAGGAGAAAACACATAGGTACCAGGTGAACACAATTGGGTAATCAGAGAGGGAAACCGACAGAAAGCAAACGGGCAGGAAACGGGGGTGAACACTTTACAAAATAAAATAGGAAACCCAAAGATAGAAAAGGACACGAAAAATACTAACAGACAAATCCTAACAGTACCCCCCACTCAAGGGACGGATCCCAGACGTCCCAAAACAAAAAACAAAAATCCAAAAACTCAAGCAGGGTGGGTGGGTGGAGGGGGTCCGGAGGAGGGACGCATCACTAAGCCACCAGGGTGGGAGGAGGGGGTCAGGAGGACGGGACTGAACTGACCGCCCAGGGGCAAGGCAGAGGACCAGGAAGGGGTCTCGGGCGGACGGCCCGGGGGCAAGGCAGAGGACCAGGAAGGGGTCTCGGGCGGACAGCCCGGGGGCAAGGCAGAGGACCAGGAAGGGGTCTCGGGCGGACAGCCCGGGGGCAAGGCAGAGGACCAGGAAGGGGTCTCGGGTGGACGGCCCGGGGGTAAGGCGGAGTCCAAAAAGGGGGACTCGGGCGGACGGCCCGGGGGCAAGACAGAGTCCAAGGTGGGGACCATGGAAGGGCGAAGGCAGCGGCAGGAAGAGTCAGGGGGCCGGGCCCGAGGGCGAGGACCGCTGCACTCAGGGGGCCGGGCTCGAGGGCGAAGACCAGACAGCTCCGCAGGCCGGGCAGGAAGGCGCTGACGGGACAGTGCCGGAGGCCGGGCAGGACCCGGTGTCGGAGCTGGTGGGACAGGCCTCGGCAGGATCCCCCACGGAAGAGGACCAGGACAAAGGGTTGGCAGGATCCCCGGCAGGAGAGCAGACGGCGGGACCCCCAACGGGACAGGACAAAGGGTTGGCAGGACCCCCGGCAGGAGAGTAGTCGGCGGGGCCTCCAACGGCACAGGACTAAGAGTTGGCAGGACCCCCGGCAGGAGAGTAGACGGCGGGACCCCCAACGGGACAGGACAAAGGGTTGGCAGAACCCCCGGCAGGAGAGCAGACGGCGGGACCCCCAACGGGACAGGACAAAGGGCCGGCAGGACCCCCGGCAGGGCAGCAGTCGGCGGGGCCTCCAACGGCACAGGACTAAGAGTTGGCAGGACCCCCGGCAGGAGAGCAGTCGGCGGGACCACCAACGAGACAGGACAAGGAGCTGGCAGGCCCCCCGGCAGGAGAGTAGGCGGCGGGACCGCCAACGGGACAGGACACAGGGTTGGCAGGACCCCCGGCAGAAGAGTAGGCTGCGGGACCTCCAACAGCACTTCAGTAGGGACTTTAGATGGGACTAGAGAAGGGACTAGAGAAGGGACTAGGAAAGTGACCTGAGGAGGGACTAGAGGAGGAACTAGAGAACGAAACTCGAGAGGAGACTCGAGAGGGGAACTAGAGAGGGGACTAGAGGAGGGAACTGGAGAGGGGACTCCAGAGGGAACTAGAGGAGAGACTAGAGGAGGGACTAGAGAAGGGAACTTGAGAGGGGACTCGAGAGGCGAACTAGAGAGGGGACTCGAGGAGGGACTAGAGGAGGGACTAGAGGAGGGAACTGGAGAGGGGACTAGAGGAGGGACTAGAGAAGGGAACTTGAGAGGGGACTCGAGAGGCGAACTAGAGGAGGGACTAGAGGAGGGACTAGAGAAGGGAACTTGAGAGGGGACTCGAGAGGCGAACTAGAGAGAGGGGACTCGAGGAGGGACCAGAGGAGGGACTAAAGGAGGGAACTCGAGAGGGAACTCGAGGGGGAACTGGAGATGGGACTGTGGCAGCTGGGGCCACATCTGGGTCCACATCTGGGTCTGGCACCAAGGCTGCTGGGACCAGGACTGGGGCCGGAATTGAAGCCAGAATCCTGGCTGAAAGGTCCGGTTCCGGAGCAGGGACCGTGGCTGCTGGGACCGGCACTGGAGCCGGAACCATGGCTGCAGGGCAGGGAACCGGAACACGGATCCATGGCTGTGTGGGGTGGTACTGGAGCACGGTACCATGGCTATGTGGGATGGTACTGGGGCACGGAACCATGGCTGCTGGGGCCAGAACTGGGTCCGTTACCATGGCTGCTGGGGCCAGAACTGGGTCCGTTACCATGGCTGCTGGGGCCAGAACTGGTTCTGGAACCCTGGCTCTTTGGGCTCGTGCTGCCAACCTGGCCTTGCGACCCCTTCCTTTAGGAGCCGTTTGGAGGCTCCGTGGACCTCCAAAGGCCAGACGAGTACCAGCGAATGGCTCCTGGACAGTAGCAAACACTGGGTGAGAAGCAGGGGCTGACGCCAGACGGACCACACCAATGCGTGTGGTATCAAAACAGGAGTTGGGAGACCTGGGTGTGTCAGGATCGGGAAAACAAATTGTGAGGTAATCCAAAAGCCTGGCAGGTAAGAATTTCACCAAACTTTGATTCCTCAGTGTAAGGTGGACTGCTTCTGCCAGAGCAGCATCTCACTGCTGAACCCTGACCGCTCCTATCCATTGATCAGAGCAGGTAGCCAAAGAAAACGTAAAATCCAATAATTCCTGCTCAAAAGGATCTGCTGGGCCCATATTTAAGGTCGGGTTGTAATGTTACGGTGTGTGAAGCAGGTAGGACCCAAACGGAGATTAACGTACAAATAATTCCTTTATTTCAAGGCTATGCTGACAAATACAGAACAGAACACTCACCGAGAACAAGCCAATACACAAGACAACCCGACAAAGAGAGACGGAAAACACACAACTTAAATACACCCAGGACTAATCACATAAACACGAGACAGGTGAGGAGGGAGGAGAAAACACATAGGTACCAGGTGAACACAATTGGGTAATCAGAGAGGGAAACCGACAGAAAGCAAACAGGCAGGAAACGGGGGTGAACACTTTACAAAATAAAATAGGAAACCCAAAGATAGAAAAGGACACGAAAAATACTAACACAGACAAATCCTAACAGTTTCTGATTGGGCCGTGGGTCCAGATTTCAGATATTAAGTGCATTTTGCATGATAGGTCCCCTTTAAAACAACATTTTTTTGTAAATTATGGTTCCATTTAGAAAAAAAATGGATAAAGAAGCAACTTATAATATAACTGTGTTGCCACCATTGAGTTTGTGGACTTTCGATTTCAACCCTCGAGTTGGCATTTTGGCCATCACCATCTATTTTTGAAATCACTGTAATGTAACTAATGCCGGAGCTGAACTGAGAACTGTTTTGATTATTATTTTACAAGAAATGGGTCCATAATTTACAGAATAAACATCACTCTGTATTTTCTGTATTCATAAAGACTTAACACGTTCTAATTGGGGTTATCAACTTGTCATGAAAATCTTACTGAGGTAATGGATCAAGCAAAATGTAAAGTACTTTTTTCATAGACTTCCATTCAATGGCAGTTCCATCAGTGAACATCATTTAACTTCAACGACTTTAGTCCAGAGTTGAAAACTGTATTATTTTATCAAAGTGGATCTCATCAACCTGCTCTTAAATGACTGTCTTACATTTGTATATCCTGGCACAATCGTTTTTCTCAGAACCCAATTCAAAGTACTGGTCTTCACATATAGAGCTGTCCATGGCCAAGCCCCAGCCTACATCAATGACCTGATCCACCCGCACATCGCAACCCGGGCCCTGAGGTCCTCTGAGCAAGGCCTCCTAAGCGTGCCCCGAACCAGGCTAAAGACTAAGGGGGACCGTGCCTTTGAGGCGGTGGCCCCAAGGCTTTGGAACAAACTCCCCCAGATAATAAAAACCTCGGCCTCAATAGAGATTTTTAAGGGGCCGTTAAAGACCCACCTGTTCCGACAGGCCTTTGGGTCGTCGGAGGAGGAGAGTTAGTGGCTGTCTTTTTTATTGGTGTTTTGTCGTATGTTTTATCCTATGTGTTACCTGCTGCCGTTTTATGCCTTTTATTCTACATGTTATAGTTGTACTGTGAATTGTGTCCTGTGTGTATACTGTACTGTAAAGCACTTTGTACATCCGTGTTGAGAAGGGTGCTATATAAATAAAGTTTTACTTACTTACTTACTTTAAAAATAAAATATTTCTACAATTAAAGCTGGGGTAGGTAATTCACTTTAGAAACACTTTTTGTTATATTCCATGGAATGCTCCCGATAGCAATGAATAAATTAAATGCTTTGAGAATAAATATATAAAAACATGTCATCATCTGAGCCGGCTAAAGTAACTGGATGGCCTACCTGCCTGTCAGCCTTCCATCGGGGCACAAACTTACCTCGTGCCCTCATTGGTCATGTGCGCGTTCGTGTGTGTTGGAGGCGGGGCTCTGTGAGGAAGTCTGGAGGAAGGGGCAGATTTCTTCCGGCTGCGTACTTTCAAATTCTAGCGCACTCGAGCTGGTCTCTCCATTCTTACCTACCCTACCTTTAATTGAACACACAATTGGTTGTTTTATAAGTACAATATAAGTATTCATTTGTAGTCAATCAATATAATCCGTTGTATTTTAGTTTGCCCCAACATTGAACAATGTAAAGTTATTTAAAACATATCAAAACTGTTTTGAATTTGGTTTGATTGTTTTATTAATCTATCAATCTGACATTAAAAACAGACTTTATAATTTGCATTAGTCATTGACTAAGAGTGCAGTAATGCAGCTAACTCACACAGTACTGCAGTGTAAGTAGGTGTGAGGGATCTGCAGATCGTCGTGGTAACAGGATCAGTATTACAGTATGAATGGATCAACCAGCAACCTCAGCATTCACTTCTGCTCCAGGCTTTGCCACAGATTACAATTTAACACCTAGTTAAAATGACTAATAGTAAAAGTCAGAGTTTAGAGCTGCAGATTAATGATATGTCGAATTTAAGCTATGTTCTGGATTATGGGGTGCACACATGTTATCAGAGGAACCCAGTGAGTGTTTTCATGTGGTGCTGATCTTGTAATGAGAGATACATTCAAAGGTCTCAATAAGTAACATTATTTATCTTTGAGCTGCTTGGGGGTTGAATGCCTCGCTCGATGTCTACGATTGTAATATTAGTTGTAAAGTTTGTATTTCTCACTGTTAAAATGATACCAACACTTTTTTAAATAAAGCGTTTTCTTCTGTTGCTTCCTCAGAAATGTCATGCCATTTTCTTTATGCTTGTTACCCATATCTTTGCTCGCCACCTTCCCTTCCTTGGTGCCACCTTCCCTTCCTTGGTGCCACCTTCCTGTTCCTCTTCCACTCCACCTCTACTTGCAGTTTGTTATTCTTGCTGATCTAATTTAGAGAATGTCCCAAATCCTCTTAGTGTCCTGCTCCCTCAGCGCAACACTAAGTGAATTAGACAGGATTACAGTCTCCCTCTTCCTCCTCCTTCTCGTCCTCCTCTTCCTCCTCCTCATCCTCCTCTTCATCGTCTCCGTGTTCTCTCCTCATTATGCCACTTGCCCTATCCCTTCTCCACTTGTATTTCCATCTTTCTCTGGACATTTTCTCTTTTCATCGGCAGGATTAAAACCCTCTTCCTCTCCAGATGACAAATTGGTTGCAATGTTCCCCGCCGGTGACAGATGCTCTCGCAGGGCCCGCGGCATCATGGGACATAAAGTATCATTAATTAAACTTTGACCTCTTGCAAATACAAATAGAAAAAAAGAACTCTGACATAACACTGATGAAGTGTACCAAACATCAGCATGTACAGCTCGTACACGGAGATGAAATAAAAGTTAAGACATTATTCTTCCTACTTTCTACTCGTTGTGTGAACCGGAAGAACCACACGTCCAGTCAGGACGTCCAGTTCCAGACCAATGAAATGTAGACTAATCTGCTGTCTCACGGTTCACCCTGTTCTCTACCGTGCAAGTACAGACAGGTTTACATGTGTGTCCCCATTGTTAACCAAGACACTGTGAGGTCAATTCATTGTGTCAGATTACGTTCTCTTTGTTAAGGATTTCCTGTTACCATGCAGGATTGTCTCTAGACTTTATTAGATACCTTATTTACATTTATATAATCTGAGAATAGAATATGGAGGGATGAAGCCCTCTGTAATGGTCACACATGCAGAGCACACAGTGACATGTGTTCTCTGCTTTTAACCCATCCTAGTACCCGGAGTCTAGTACTAGGGGCAGTGGGCAGCTATTGCACAGCGCCCGGGGAGCAATGGGGGAAGGGGGGTGTCCGGTGCCTTGCTCAAGGGCACCACAGCAGGGCAGGAGGAGACTTCCAAGTAGAAGTCCACACTGCATATTTAGGTCTGGTCGGGGACTTGAACCGGCGACCTTACGGCTCACAGTCCAAGCCCCTACTGACTGAGCCACTGCCGGCATTGCTCTCAACAATAAGCAATTGGATTTTTCTATTGCCTTTTGAAATATTGCAGAAAATAAGCTCTGTGGCAAATACACTTTCATGATCCTTACACGTTTTGGTAAGCGAGTCACCACTTTTATGTGGTTTCTTTGGAACTCAAAGCGAGTGGTAGAACTAAAAAGCTGATTACACCACGCTTGCATGACTCCCCGTCAAAACCTCTAAGCTCAATGTGGTATTGTGTGCACACTGCACAGTGAGGACATTTCTGACTTGCAATCGCCTTTTATAGATATGATGATGCTTAAAAGTGAGGGGTATTTATCGACCTATTTTATGTGTTTAACGAAATCTCTTTTTTGTACCACTGTACTGTAAAAAGCTCTTTAACGAGGTGATCACTCTTTGAAACTGGTAACAGCCATGGACGTATGCACCGGACAATGAGAGGTCGCAAGTACACTTAACATCATTTTAGAAATCTAGGAAGCATTCATTTACCATTTTAGTGAAACAAAAAATTATTAATTCATCATACACTCTAGTTAGTCTAGCATCGTTTTCTTTATGTTGGCTATGAAATACTACCTCGAGTTAATACACAGTTGATTAATGGGATTGTTTTTGTAGGACTTAAAGCCAACAGTGAAAACAAGTGACATGTTTCTCGCAATAAGTGTGTATTTTGATTATTTATTTAAGTTTATAACTTCATTCTGTATGTTTCGAAGAATGTTGCAACTGACAATTGTAAGATGCTTCTCTTACAGATACTCTCAAAAGTGTATTGTATTTCAGATTTTGCACGTGAACTCTATATTTCTTGTAATCAACACTTGCGTCAAATAATATACGTTATCTGATTGCGAGATTTAATTAAATGTATTGCTACTATTGGCCTTTCAAGTGTCCCACAGCTGAATCCAAACTTTAATATTATTTTCTAGAACAAATGGATGGAGACGTTTCTATGCCAACAAGTTTTAAAGATCAGCATTACATGTGGAGAGTAAGTTAAAGTTTAAAGTTTTTTAAAATCCAGCAGGTTTCTCTTTCCTCACCTTTTTGCCATTGAATGAAAACATATATTCTTCATTACTCAAAATAGACTTTATGCGATTGGATGTAACAATATTTTGAAAAACTAAGAGGTACTTTCTACATTAACACTCAAGTATAGAGACTCTAAAGAAAAACAGACTGTGAGCTCCTGCTAAGCTTTTGAACTTGTCCCCTCTTTACTCCACACGTACGCCTGCTGTTTCCTTTATCTGATTTACTGCCTTTTGAATACATCTTTTCACATTCGGCAAAAATATTTATCACAAACACTTTATTCTTTGAGAGCTCCACTTTGTCCAACATTAGGCCATTAGTTAGGACATTTGCATGTTTCAAATCCCCCTTTTAGTGTAAACCCCTGCATATCTTCATCCCCCCTTTATCTGCCTTCCTCTGTTCCTTTTTCCTTTGTCCCAATCTCTGAATATCTCCCTTCCCTCTTCCCTTCCTTCTCTTTCTCATCTGCAGGCCATCTAAACTACCCCCCCTCCATTTACTCCCCTCCTACATCTCCTCCCTCACTTTCAGTAATTCCAGCGTTGCCTCTCTCGCTTGCGTCGCTCACCCTAATCCAGCTCTGACCTCAATCCCGTGATGTAACGGATCATGTGATGTAGGGGAGGAAGAGAGAGACATAAAAAAAAAGGAGAGAGAGGGGACGTGAAGTGGGGAAACATGGTCTAATCCCCGATGCTGGAGCTACAGACCAATCACAAACTGATGGGTAGGGGGTCAAGGGGTGCCTCCATTAAGTTACAAAATATTAGTCAGACACACACACACACACACACACACACACACACACACACACACACACACACACACACACACACACACACACACACACACACACACACACACACACACACACACACACACACACCACACACACACACACACACACACACACACACACACACACACACACACACACACACACACACACACACACACACACACACACACACACACACACACACACACACACACACACACACACACACACACACACACACACACACACACACACATACCAGCACACAGAACCACATAGGAGCACACACCCACGCCCCTTCTGGAAACAACAAGTCAACATGTTTGTTTCATCTCTGTGACTCAGTTTACATGCCAATTTGTTAGCGCACTGCCAACAACAACACAGCAACCAGTTTATGACTGACAGGCAGCCTCACACACATAAATATTTACTGTGGGAGATATGATTACATTATATAAGCATTTGTATACCTTGTCGCAGAAAAACACAGTTTTCTGGGTACTAAACCACAGGCTCAAAGGTGAAGTCTCTTATATACTCACATAGTTTTCAAATGATATTCTATAGACTTACATAAAAGCACAGTTGAATCACCATATAGCCGATCGTCTTAATATCATGAAACTTCAAAAATCAGATAGTTTCCCTTCAAACAACTTAATTCCTCTTATTTTGTTAATATAAGCACAACTACACATCGGAGCAAATATCTTGTATGTGTAAACCTACTTCGCAATAAACCTGATTCTGATTCTAAATGTGGGTTGAATATAAATATATTATAATAATAATATATATATTTGGAAATGCTTTTTATGTGTGACATGTGCTTAGTGTGTTGTCTTCTATGATCATTTACGCTTTTGTAAAGAGTCTTTAAGAACTGCTCCATGGATAAATGGAGCCTAAATAAAATCTAAGTTAAACAATAATAAAAGACGTGTGAATTCACATACATACAGTGGGGCAAAAAAGTATTTAGTCAGCCACCAATTGTGCAAGTTCTCCCACTTAAAAAGAAGAGAGAGGCCTGTAATGTTCATCCTCGGTACACTTCAACGATGAGAGACAGAATGGGGGAAAGAATCCAGGAAATCACATTGTAGGATTTTTAATGAATTAATTAGTCAATTCCTCGGTAAAATAAGTATTTGGTCACCTACAAACAAACAAGATTTCTGGCTCTCACAGACCTGTAACTTCTTCTTTAAGAGCCTCCTCTGTCCTCCACTCGTTAACTGTATTAATGGCACCTGTTTGAACTCGTTATCAGTATAAAAGACACCTGTCCACAACCTCAAACAGTCACACTCCAAACTCCACTATGGCCAAGACCAAAGAGCTGTCAAAGGACACCAGAAACAAAATGGGAGACCTGCACCAGGCTGGGAAGACTGAATCTGCAATAGGTTAGCAGCTTGGTGTGAAGAAATCAACTGTGGGAGCAATTATTAGAAAATGGAAGACATACAAGACCACTGATAATCTCCCTCGATCTGGGGCTCCACGCAAGATCTCACCCCATGGGGTCAAAGTGATCACAAGAACGGTGAGCAAAAGTCCCAGAACCACACGGGGGGACCGAGACCATGACCTGCAGAGAGCTGGGACCAAAGTAACAAAGGCTACCATCAGTAACACACTACGCCGCCAGGGACTCAAATCCTGCAGTGCCAGACGTGTCCCCCTGCTTAAGCCAGTACATGTCCAGGCCCGTCTGAAGTCTGCTAGAGAGCATTTAGATGATCCAGAAGAGGATTGGGAGAATGTCATATGGTCAGATGAAACCAAAATTGAACTTTTTGGTAAAAACTCAACGAGACATGTTTGGAGGAGAAAGAATACTGAGTTGCATCCAAAGAACACCTACTGTGAACCATGGGGGTGGAACCATCGTGCTTTGGGCCTGTGTTTCTGCAAAGGGACCAGGACGACTGATCCGTGTGAAGGAAAGAATGAATGGAGCCATGTATCGTGAGATTTTGAGTGACAACCTCCTTCCATCAGCAAGGGCATTGAAGATGAAACGTGGCTGGGTCTTTCGGCATGACAATGATCCCAAACACACCGCCCGGGCAACGAAGGAGTGGCTTCGTAAGAAGCATTTCAAGGTCCTGGAGTGGCCTAGCCAGTCTCCAGATCTCAACCCCATAGAAAATCTTTGGAGGGAGTTGAAAGTCTGTGTTGCCCAGCGACAGCCCCAAAACATCACTGCTCTAGAGGAGATCTGCATGGAGGAATGGGCCAAAATACCAGCAACAGTGTGTGAAAACCTTGTGAAGACTACAAGTGACTTCCTGGATTCTTTCCCCCCATTCTGTCTCTCATAGTTGAAGTGTACCTAGGATGAAAATTACAGGCCTCTCTCATCTTTTTAAGTGGGAGAACTTGCACAATTGGTGGCTGACTAAATACTTTTTTGCCCCACTGTACCTAGTTTCAAATGTTACACACTGTTAATCAGGTGAAATTGATTTAATTAACATAACATGTGGTGCATGTTGAAATGTGTTTCTTTAGTTTTCACCTGCCTGTGTCTTGTGTCATGTAATGCCATAACTGGTCATTAGGGGGAGCTGTTGAGAAACAACACAGCATAATGACAGAAGAAAGAAAGACACTCCTGTATGTTCGTCTCTCCCTCTCTCTTGTTCCTAGTCAAATAAAAAATAGAGAAACACGTGGCCTGCAAGACACAGGCCAGTAATCAAGAGGAGTCCCCACAATGTGAGTGTGTAAACAGATGTGTGTCCCCACAACACCACAATACAAACATAGAGTTATACACATATGTTCTTGCCCACAAGGGGTACGTTCAGTTACATGTAGGCTGTGGTCTTTGTGGTGTGTTCAGGCCTTTGTGTTTAGCCTTTAGTGTGTAAGGTTGCTATTGATAATGCAACTCCTTCACTCTCTGTTCTGTTGACATGAGTTGTTGACAGATATGTCGGCTGAGAGGCATGTTCGAATTTCTGTCTTGTTAGTCGACACAACAACTTAACACAAGATAAGTAGGATCACTCAAACAGTTCTGTAGACTTAAACTTGAATTAAGTGATACCTCTTTTTTGTAATTTTCACTGAATCCAGTTGTGGCAATTCCTCATTCTGTGGAGCTTGTTGTAATTCTTCCTTCTCCTAATTCAACTGAGCCAATTGAGTTAATTGGAGGAATATTCAGATCACTTGTTGGAACGCGCTGCTAATTAGGAGTTGAGCGCAGTTTTGTGCATTCAGGGACCGTTTCTCAATGTCGAGTAAAGCTGCTCCAAAGCCACTATTTCAAGCATACTACGTTATCGAGTGGCGCCGAATCACTGTTTAAATGCCCAGCATACATGTGCTACCAAGCAAGCCTCCTCGTCATTGAGAAACGGCCAGGGTCTGAGGCAGCCCTTTCTTTCTGGTGTTAAAGAGGTAAATGAAACTGCACACTCATCTGATCCGTCTTTGACTTGATGAACACATAATTTCAGCCGGTTTTGTCAGAAATTGTTGGTATTTAGGCCGTCTTTATTTTTGCTATGTAAACATTTCTGATTGAAGATGATTCTGAAATTCATGCTGGAATGAATAGAAAAAACAACAACAAGTAGGCAACAACCGGGTAGGCCTAACTATATATCTTTGTTTGTGGTTGGAGCTGGTGCTCAGATATTGTCCTGAGGAATCTGAGATGCCACATAATTGTCAACGTTGTCACCCATAGCAACATTTTTCAAATAAAGACTTTAAGTGTGGGGTCCGATCGTTTGCTGTGTGTCTATCAGGAACATTTACTGAGTGTCTGTTCTTGAATTGTTTATACGAATTGTATTTTAAGTCACCCCCAATTGGAGGTCACAATGGCAGCATATAAAATAGAATTAAGCGACTTTGAGCATGTTTTGGTTTTCCAACTTCACAAAAGCAGTAGTTAAGCCTCACAGCATTCACCCGTTTTACATACTGTATAGACACACTGTAGAATATACTAGATGTAACCAATCAGACATTATGCTGTCAGTGTCAGTTCTTGTTAAACAGTCGGGGTGGCTTTACTGAACCCTGCTGTGCTGCTAGTTGTCTTCCAGGTTGTGCTAATGGCTAAACACGGTTAATCCCTGGGAGCAATGCCCGACCCGATGCCCCCCCCTCGGGTCCTGCCTCCCCCCCACTCACCATGTCTCTTTGTGCACTCGTACACTACATTAATCTCAGTGCTGAGCTCATCTAGTCTGAACCCACTCACCCCCCCCTGCCATGCCACGACCCTACCACCATGACTGCAACCCCCACTATAAAAACTGTACTTGTGTAACTTTTCAATGACCAACACTCAGAGAATACCATACGATAACACTTCATTGAATAACATTCATTTTCTTGCATCACAGCAGCTCTATTTGCAACATGAAACAAGGACAGATATTATGACACGATACAAGGACAACAGACATTTAACACAACAAAATGTGTGATTCTGTATATACATATTTGCACACGTATTTGTATATACATTTGTTTTTATATTTGGGATTGTGGGAAACAGTATTTCGATCTCTGTCTGACACACAAACTGGAAGATTGACAATAAAGTTGACTTTGACTTTGATCACAATCACTGAAGAGAAACATCTCTAACATTGGATCTGGGATTTAACTCTGTATTTGATTTAAGGATTGACAGGTGCACAGCGGAGTGCTTTAGTCTTTATTTCTTTCTTTCTTTCTTTCAGTCTTTCTTTCTTTCTTTCAGTCTTTCTTTCTTTCTTTCTTTCAGTCTTTCTTTCTTTCTTTCAGTCTTTCTTTCTTTCTTTCTTTCTTTCTTTCTTTCTTTCTTTCTTTCTTTCTTTCTTTCTTTCATTCTTTCTTTCTTTCTTTCTTTCTTTCTTTCTTTCTTTCATTCAGTCTTTCTTTCTTTCAGTCTTTCTTTCGAACAGATTAAAAAAATAACAAATGTGAAAAACAGAATACCGTATTGTTATAATACAGAATGTATCCACATTCATGGTAATATTTGTATATTCAACAAAAAAAACAAAAAAAGTCTTCATATTAATAATAATAATAAATCATGTGTCCGAAAGGGAGCAGGAGGAAGCAAATGCTTATTAATTCCCACCCCTTACTTGATCAATGATTGTCCTTTAAATCATTATGCAAGTTATTCCTACATACATTTACATTTATACAAACATATACAATCATTTCTCATCTTCAATCACCTTTCTTCATTCTCATATTTTTCCAAAAAAGTGTTTCTGTCCATCCTTTTAAACTGAATTATGCTTTGTTTTAACTCCTGCTCCAAAGCATTCCATAAAGTCACCCCACAGATTGTTAAACTCATACTTCTCAGAGTTGTTCTGACCTTGAGTTGTTTAACATGTAGATTTCCTCTCAAAGTATACCCCCCTCTCTGTCTACGAACAATGTTTTTAATTTCCTAGGAAGTAGATTATGTCTGGCTCTGTACATGATTTGTGCCGTTTTAAATGTAACCAGATCAGTGCACTTCAATATGTGTGACTTCAAAAATAATACATTAGTGCAGGGGTTCTCAAAGTTTTGATGAGTGAGGGCCAATTTAGGTACCCAATATTGGATTGAGGGTCGCCCAAGAAAAAACAGAAAAACAAAATAATTCCAAAACAAATCCTTTCTTTATTGTACTAACCAATTACCGCAACTCGCGAGATGCCTAGTTGCCATGCAACCAGTAGTCTAGCAAGCTTTCCACAAGCTGTCATTCATAATTTAGGAATGACAACCCAGGGGGCGCAGTTTTACCATTCTTAAATTCCATTCTAATTCTTACAAGAGACGACCATGGAGGATTAAAATATAACGCATGCATTTCAACGTGTCACATTAACTATCGCGGGCCGCCAGAAACATTTCCGAGGGCCGCCATTGGCCCGCGGGCCGCACTTTGAGAACCCCTGCATTAGTGTGTTCAAGATATCCAACATCATTGATAACTCTTATAGCCCTTTTTGTAATGTGCATAACGGCTGTAGGTTGGTTTTGTACGTGTTTCCCAAAATCTCCACACAGTAAATCAGATATGGCAATATTAGTCTCACTTTATTAAATCGTGGGACCCCTTTAATATTCATTAAAATACCTGCAGATATTTAGTTTTGTCGAAGTGCAGACGGCTTTGTCATTTACGGTTTGAGGGAAACATCATTTAAACTGGAGTTTGTTTATTTTCATTTGTTTGTTTAGAGTTGAAGTCTGAGTAGATCAGCTTAGGGCGGATGTCGGGTAAATAGACTTGTCCCATGTTTATTTAAATACGTAATGTACTTAACTTACATCATGTACATAACTTACATACATCACTTAAGTTACATGACAAACACATTTGTTTCCCTCAAAACCATAAGATAGGGTTGTAATTTAAAACCGAGTTGACTTTTGTCACTTTTTGTGCAGCACCGTGAATGAGTGCCACGAGAGGCGGTTGAAATCAAATGTTTAATGTTCATAACGACTCTCTTTTGTGATGGCAGGCTTTTTAAATGTTGCCTTTTGGTCGAAGAGACACCATCATAAATGTTTGGACAACACTTTGTACAAAGTTTGATTCAAGCGAACCCTGAAATATATTGTATTTCAGATATTTATATATTTATATGAGTTTCGTCACTGGTTTAATTAAAGATGCCACATTAATACATTTTGTGTTTAATCATAGAAATTAAAAAAGGAAAGGACTTTTTTATTGGTAGTTTCCCAAAGCTGACATTTGGTGGTTTTCTCCGGACAATCTTGATATGATTTGTTTTTATCATATGCAAAATATTGGAACATTACATGTCACTTGTAAGACGCTTTTATCCAAAGCGACTTAATCAATGCTGGGCAATTTGGGGTGTAGTGTCCCAGGGACACAACGACATGCTGACTGCAGTGGGATTTGAACTTGCTATCCTCTGATTCAAAGATAAGCGCACTAATCCACTGAGCCACAGCCTCCCTTACATTATTGGGAAACATTGTTGACCTTTTCCTGAACTAGCCCCTTCAACACTGGAGAGAAGCACTTTGTGAGTTTCCCTTTGCAAACATTTCATCCAGCAATCAACAATCAATGTTTTTGATATTTATTCATTCAAATGCCAACACAACTCTTTGAGTGAAGGGGAGGAAGAGACGGAGAAAGATAATTGTGCCAAATAAGAGATATTAATAAAACACAATAAGGCTTGACTGATCCGTCCTTTGAAACACAAACAGAAAGCCCTCACTAACTTTTCCACAAACAATGCAAGTAAAACAAATGGCTGGCACCGATCACGAGTCTAGTGTGTCGTAACTGTGCAATACCTACGTGTTGCCAAATGTAAAGGGTTCCCCAAACGTACAGCCGTCAGCCTCGAGGTGCAGGCACAGGTACAGGTGAGGCTGTTTCACAAACATGCCGTAACGTCTACCTGTGTGTATCTTTGCTCTGCTCTCCGCTCTAGAAGACTCTCAGCGACGACTCGTCCCACGGAGTTTTGTGCCAATTACGACCCCCATCTATCCACCGACCACATACTGTACATCTGTCTCCCTGCCTTCCTCCCCTTCTGTCCATAAGCCCCCCCCTCCCTCCACACACACACACACACACACACACACACCACACACACACACACACACACACACACACACACCACACACACACACACACACACACACACACACACACACACACACACACACACACACACACACACACACACACACACACCACACACACACACACTGTACCAGTTGTGTACTAATCTGGGGATGACCTCTCAACCTGCCCCCTCATCTTCCCCCCAACATACATCTCTCTCTTCCTCAACATCCATCCATCTCTCTCTTCCACGCACACCCCATCTCCCCCCCCCTTCCCTTCCTCCCCCCCCTCCCTTCCCTCCCCCCCCTTCCCTTCCCCCCCCCCCTCTTC
Source organism: Pseudochaenichthys georgianus (assembly GCF_902827115.2). NCBI lineage: Eukaryota > Metazoa > Chordata > Actinopteri > Perciformes > Channichthyidae > Pseudochaenichthys > Pseudochaenichthys georgianus. The sequence goes on from NC_047515.1 coordinate 40,093,657, forward strand.
CAATCCCAGCACTGTGTTAATCTGGTGCTGGTTTGACGGTCAGCACTTTGAGCGGCAGACAGACAGATTGGCTTTAATCCCCTGAGTGCCACAGATGGAGCGCCACTACGCAGACCTTGGGGAAGGCGAACGCACAGTTGTGTACACACACACACACACACACACACACACACACACACACACACACACACACACACACACACACACACACACACACACACACACACACACACACACACACACACACACACACACACACACACACAAAGGACAGAGACACGCAATTGGAAAATAAATAACTATGCACGTAGATGTGTTCACATGTACGGTCCATGCTCTGCAATTAGGACAGCTACTGCTAATACACTCAGTCATGTGATGCTGCTCGTATGCTCGGTGCTCGGTGCTCCACGCGTCTGAGGGAAAAGTCACAACCAGCAAAGTGCAAATAATGAAAGTTTTGTGGGTTGTCTTGTTTTTGTAGTTGTGTGTCTGTTGTGTGACATAAGCACTTTGAGCTGCATCCTGTGTGAAAAGCGCCATCAAAATAAGATAAGTATTATTATTTTGAGTTCTTGTGATTTGGCACAGAATTGATTTCAAATGACTTTGATTGGTTTCTAAAGGTCTTAAATGTCTTGAGTAGCTATTTATCAGCTTTTAACTCATTTTAACCGGTCTTCTTATTTTAATCTTCAATCAATCAATCAATCAATCAATCAATCAATGTTTATTTATATAGCCCAATATCACAAATGTTACATTTGTCTCAGTGGTCTTCACAGTGTTTCACTTGTTTTATTCAGTCGTATGTTAACATTAAGTATTCTTTATTTTAATCCTGGGCAAGACACTTCACCTGAACTTGCTCCTGTGGGTATTGTCCATGTTTTTGATTTGAGAATCACTTTGTCTTTCCTTCATGTAGGAACAGAGTAAGTAACGTCTGATTTGAGCTGACTTGGCGAAGTAACCACAGGCCGGTTTTACCGTAAGAAATGTGAACTCTAATTCCTAGTTTGCAGAATAAAAATGAATGCAAAACATATTTCCATATTGTCCCACACTTTGCCACCATGTTCCTTATTTAGGCTTATTTAGAACAATACCACATACTTCTGCAGGCTTTACTCAAAGTGTTTGTGAACAAATCCTGAAAGAAACATTTCTTTGATATCCCGCCGTGTAATCCTGCAGTTTAGCTAAGATTTAATTTTCTAATTCAAAGAATAAAACCATTTCATGTTTAATTATCTGGTTAACTGTGTGAACCAAGTTATTTAAGAACATTTCTGTATGCACTTGTGAGAGATTATATTACATCAAGTATGACACAATTGTTCAACAGTTCACAAAGTCATCATAGCTCTGTGGGTTGTATGCAATAAATGAAACACCTTTGCAATATTAGCAATATATCTAACTCTAGTAATTTGACTGACTGAATGGACGTTATTCGTCTTATCTGTAGTGTTTGAACTTCCGCAATTAATCGACTAACTACTAACGGCCGGCTGCACCGTTTTTAGCACTTTAAAATGTGCTGATTGAGACCGTAAAAGTGGGTGAAATGTCCCGTCGAGGCCCCACTCTGAGACAATGAGTATTCAAGGGATAAAATACAAATATATAAGTGACCAAGCCTTCACATGGACAATTCCTGCACCTATGTATTTTGTATTAAAATAGGATTGAAACAACAATAAATATCGTAGCCTTTTCTCCATATACAATTTAATTTATGGCTATTAAAAAAATACGAACTATCGATCAGAAGTGACTGAAGTGACTGAATTGTGATCTTACTAACAATGACCCTCACCCTGATGAAGTTTTGTGTACATTTGAGGGTGTGTGTGTGTGTGTGTGTGTGTGTGTGTGTGTGTGTGTCCCATTCAAAACAACAGGATTAAAGGCTGGTGTTTGATTAAATGTTTGTTTGTTTGTATGTGTATTTCATTGTAATGAGTATACTCGAGGCCACATTAGTATACGTGTGTGTGTGTGTGTGTGTGTGTGTGTGTGTGTGTGTGTGTGTGTGTGTGTGTGTGTGTGTGTGTGTGTGTGTGTGTGTGTGTGTGTGTGTGTGTGTGTGTGTGTGTGTGTGTGTGTGTGTGTGTTTCATTGTAATGAATATGGCCGAGGGCTTTATCCCCTTTTAATCAAGGAAGTAGAAGGATGAGATGAAACACTGATGAAGGGAATGATGTACAGCCACAGAAGGATATTAATTGTAATGCTGGAGTGTCACAAATGTGTGTTTTGTGTGTGTGTGTGTGTGTGTGTGTGTGTGTGTGTGTGTGTGTGTGTGTGTGTGTGTGTGTGTGTGTGTGTGTGTGTGTGTGTGTGTGTGTGTGTGTGTGTGTGTGTGTGTGTGTTGAAGATGGGCACAGAACAACTTCCCAGACAGAAATCAATCACTTCTATGTATCATCAGACAAAACAACTGTAAAGAGTAGAATTCCTGTTCATACTTGACATGTAACTTGACATGTAATTAATTTGACATGTAAAAGTAGATATGCATTGTTAAGAGTTAGTATAATAACAAAAGAGCAATGTATAATAATACCTGTAAGTGTATGTATATTTTTAGAAGGAGAAACGCAAAGCCACGGGGATGGAAACTAAAGCTGAAGCCCAATGTAATATCAGTAGGAGCTTCATTTGTCAGTATGCAGTAGATATTACACAACATACAAAAAGCTCTACTGCCATCTAGTGGGGGAACTTTATAGGTAAAAGAAAAAAGGATTGATCTAGGAGGATTGAATATTTAATGACATAGTAGAGGGGTCAAACCATGCTTTATTTCATTGTATCTTGACAATCTGGGAGAGGTTGATCATTGTCAACATGTGCAGGCTTTTAGCATTTCTTCGGCGATGACAGAATATACAAATAAAAACCTCTGCCTTTTTGTAACAGCTAACAAGAAATGCGTTTAATTTTTTTTAACAAAAATTAAAACAGAATTACAAATTGTTTCAGCTTTATATTGTTACAGGGTATATGCAGGAATCCTGAAGTCAGATGTAAAACCTTTTAAGACCTTTTTTAAGACCCTTTCCATACATTTTAAGACCTCATCGCCACTTCGAGTTTTAACCGGTTACCTTGGCGACACACTTCACCTCACATTGACTATATACAGTATTGATCGTCCTTCCTCCTTATCTTCCAACCATTTGGACGCAAACTTGCATTTCCCCATAACGACGTTGCTTAGCAACCGGCGTAAACGGACTTCGCGCGCTATCAAGCAGTGAGCGTACGATGTCCTTCAGATGACGTAAAACCCAACGGGATGCCATCAATAAACTACACAGAATCACACTGCACACCTACGCCATGATTACATTCAGGCAGACTGTAGAACACAACCTCTCTGGACCATTTATATACTTATTGAAAACAAGCTACACAATGTAATGCCTTGGAAAATGCCGTTCAATACTTTTTAATAGCCTTAATTTTCGCTAAATTGATTTATCAACTTTTAATACTTTTCAAGACTCAGCAGACTTTTGAGGCTGGTGAGGAAACAGAGATGTTTTTGTTTCTTTCTAGTAAAATCATAACCATCTACTGATACTTTTCTATTATAGTAAGTAGTACTCTTTCATGATAGCACATTATGTCTTATTATAAAAGTGGGTATGATAAAAACAGATAGAATTTCCACGTAAAGCACTGAGACACTAGAGTGTGTGTAACATCCATTTATTACCACTTTATATGACAAATCTGGAAATTACAAACATTGTTTAATTGAAACATTATTCTCAACATTTCAAAATAAGAAAATAAAAGACAAACAGGAAATCAAATTGAGCAAAAAAAAAGACAAATTAAGTTAAAAGGTGACGAGTCAACCTGAGAAACGGCAAACAGACGATCAAGTGATCCGGAGGGGACGTGTGCAGAAAACACAACTAGTATTATTTGTCATTTAACACTGATTTACAGTAGTTTCACATTTTAATCAGCTGTTTTTTCATTCGTTTTTTACACTTTGAGAACTTTTTAGTTTTTACTTTACAAACCTTTGTTATAAAAAGGAAATAAAACACTGCTACAAAAGTATTTGTTTTAGCAAACTTGAGCTTTGGCTTTAAATAATTAGATGAAACCAATGTGAACACCACACAAACAGCTGACTCTTCTGTCAGGCAGGAACACAGCGTCTACCAGAGGATGGTGCCAACATGAGTTCACTTTTATCTAGAAAAAAACAAACAGTTCAAACCGTTTTTTTGTTCTCTGTAGGTGTTTAATTCTGAAGTATCCCCCCCCCATCTCCACGTCATCAACAACTGGTTTTAAGTGGCAAAAGAAATCCTGTGCATGACAGTCATTTGGATGGAACACATCAAACCTAACATGATGAATGCTGATGCGTTGTATACAATATGCCGTGGTGATCAGAGCTCGTGCACACACAGGGACAGATCACCCATCCTGACTGACGCGCTGCAGAGGAGGGGGGAGCGTTCATGTAGCACCCTGCTGCAGAGAAGAGACCCCCAGCAGACACAGACCCATCTTCTCCTCCTCCTCTCTGTCCCTAGCGAATTTGCAATGTTCTCGTTTTTTCTTCCGTATTCTATCCACACAACATCCTTCACATCACATCGCGTCACAGACGGTGCAAACGGAGACGTGTGCTCCAGGAGACCTCATCACCAGAGAGTCGGTACATGCACAAAAAGAGAGTACCCTATAGTTCTGCTGCCGAGAGCACTATGAAAAACACGACTATACACTTTATCCATCATTTAATCAGTTTCCCTCTACACACTACTAACACAGGGAGGGAGGGAGGGAGGGAGAGAGAGAGGGGCAGACTGGTGAAGGAAGGGCAGGAAGAGGTGAAAAGGAGAAAGACAAGGAGGAGAGTGTTTAGGCGCGCTCCCCGCGGATACGACGTGCCAGCTGGATGTCTTTGGGCATGATGGTGACACGTTTGGCGTGGATGGCGCACAGGTTGGTGTCCTCAAACAGACCCACCAGGTAGGCCTCGCTGGCCTCCTGCAGGGGGGGGGACAGGGATGTCAGTAGAGCAAAGATGATTGTGTGTTTGTCTTTTATGGTTATGGTTGATTTCATTAGTCCCTGCGACTAAAGCATGGAACCCAATGTACGTTACGTTTTTAAGTATAATAATCAAATAATAGTTTCTGTCCCTACATATTAACATTTCTCCTCAAGTGTAAGGAAAGAACTGTAATTACATCTTTACTTTTAGCAGAACATTGTCTGATAGTAGTGCTTATATGGATAGACATGAATTTGTTCGACACTGTATATTTTTGTACGCCATTAATAGTGTTTTATAACACCGCTTTGTCTCTGGTTTAATATCCTCTCCATCATCAGCCAATGGTCAAGTGTATGCATCTGGTTGTTTTTCTGACCTGCAGAGCTCCGATGGCAGCACTCTGGAAACGCAGGTCGGTCTTGAAGTCCTGGGCGATTTCTCTCACCAGACGCTGGAAGGGCAGCTTGCGGATCAGCAGCTCAGTGGACTTCTGGTAACGACGGATCTCACGCAGAGCCACGGTACCGGGCCTTCACAACACATAAACGTGAAATTAAGTGAACTGTTATCTTTATTATGCCAAACACATTTAGAACAAATTATGTAAAGCAGTGTGTTTACAGTCTTGGGTTGAATACTTTCTTGCACCTAAAGATAATGTTGTTGATCTTTAAATATCATTCAGTCTCACCTGTAACGATGGGGCTTCTTGACTCCACCGGTGGAGGGGGCGCTCTTACGGGCAGCCTTTGTGGCCAGCTGCTTACGGGGGGCTTTGCCTCCAGTGGACTTACGGGCGGTCTGCTTGGTACGGGCCATGGCTACTAAAGATCACCTGAGGGCACAGGACAAAGTTGGCTTTGGTAAATAAACTACAATGCATTTTTAAGGCACATGTGCAAAAGAATAGTGTGAAGGGGAGGGGATGGTCTAAAGGTGATACTTAATATCAGCTTTAGAGGATAGGGGGAATGAAAGATTACACATTTGTTTAGTATCCACATGTTAGGTCATTCCCATTTTATATATTCATCTATTTTTTTTTGTTCAGTCTTTATCCCGTTTACTGAAAAAGACATTCAACATTTGGTAAGAGATTGCATGTAAATCATTCTGCGTATTGCTGTATTTTGTAGGCTTAATACTCCAACCAAAGTAACTTCTTAAATCGTGATTATTAACCGTCCATGCACGTAAATATAAGCATGATATAAAACGTTTTTTAGTAGTACCGGGCAACTTAATTTAAGTTTACTTTTTTCGTAGTAAAAAAAGTAAACACATGACAATCCCTTTAACAATCGGCCCTACAGACGTCAATCAAACACGAACGACGATACGATTGGCCGACAAACCATTACGTTTCTATAAATACAACGCTTGAGCCAATCCGCGTGTAGAGTCTAGAAAGTAGGCGGGATTAACAGTTGCCTTCCACTGTTGCTAGGTCCGCCTCTCCCCCGCTCTGGTGATGGCGGCGGTTTGATGCGCAATCGGGATAAAGACCCAGGGCAGAAGTGCACACGAGTAGCACGTAAACAACTTCAATTTTACTAAAAACCGCAGTGCAAGCGTACCGGGAAATATAAGAAGAACACAGAAGACATTTCAGGGAACTCATAGATAAGGATATGAGAGGTGAACGGTCCCTAACGGCTGCGTAAAACCGAGCTCACGGGCGCATAATTTGAAAATGCATCTCAACAGAAAGAAACGGCGCATTTCAACCGTAGCTTCGAACGCCGTGTTTGTTATTTCCCCATGCGACAAAATAAGAGCTTTTTCGCCCTTAAATGTGTCCAGAAATGAAATAAAAACACAACTTAAAAAATTCAAAGTTCGTTAGTGAAATCTGTGATGTATTTTGAGGGGCTTACCTGGGGGGGAAAGTGAGTAGAAGTGGAGAGTAATGTTTGGCTTGTCTCTTATTTTCTTCTTCGTTTCCACAATGGGGAAGCAGCGTCCAGCGGGAAAATGGCCGCCGCGTCAATCACATGTCCCACAATGCAACAGTGTTGTCAACATTTATGTTTAGTTTGGTCAGATTTTGATATACAAATAATAATAATAAATATCAGATTTACTTTATCGATCTTAAATAGGGGCATTTTTGTCGTTGCAGCAGCATGTAAAACAAAACAATTAAAAAGAGTAGAAAATAAACAACTATGTAAAGTGTTGTGAAACAGTAGGAGATAGCATGGACAACTTGCTAAACACTAATAACAAGCTAAGGGAAGTGTAATTTCAAGATATTACAAGGAACTAACCTGGTACAACTTGTTAGAGAAAGATTCAAACTTAATATTGAAAGTAAGTGTGATTACATTTGTATTTACTTAATATGTTTCAATGTAATATTGAATTCCTGGGATGAAAAATAGCCAATTTTATAAGAATAAAATAAGATAATATTGAACTAAATAGGCTATTTTTATTGTATTGCTTCAGTTGGGAGCAGATTGAATATATTACACTGTATGTAATTCAACTATTTATTGTTTATGGACAACACCATTTTCATATTAAAATGTAGTCAGTATCTACAGTAACTGGTTTGCACTTTATGACTGCATTTTTACAAAACAGCTCCTTTTTTATCACGTTAAAAGCAAAAAAAGCTATTAAGCCCTTAAAGTGATTGAACTATTAGAATGTGATGCATAACATTTTAACATGGTTTAGTGTTTTCCTATGTCCAGTCAAATGGTGAGTATTTTAAAAGAAAAAATCTACTTGACATAGGTGATTCTAAAAAAGGGACTTCTGATGATTAAGGTTCAACAAGAATTAACTTGAATGTCTTTTTGAATCATATTCACACAGACTCCAAGTTGTCTGTGACGGGGTTGAACTCCAAACAACTTTTTGTAAGAAGGAAACTCCTAGTAATTATTGGGATTGTATGCCTGAGGTGGGAAAATGTGTTTCCTCAAAGGTTTAAGTAGTCCTCTACCAGATGTTATGATAAAAAATGCAATATTTTAAGGTATTTTCTTGAAAATGCGAAGACCCAAAAGGCACCCGGTTCAGAGAATCACCCATATGTCTGCATACTGTATGGTTTCATCAGAATCAGAAACGGGTTTATTGCCAGGTAGGTTCACGCATACGAGGAATTTGACTAATGGTGCATACATAACATCTAAAACAAGAACATCTAATATAAAGGTGGTGTAGAAGTTCACCATCATTGTCTTTGGCAGGTTGCATTTCTACACCTCTGTATATGAACATGTGTACAATAAAGAAATAAAATAGAATAATGAAGTTTTATTTTATTTACAAAAATGCTATTTTAGAAAAGTGTAGGTTGTTTAGAGGTGATTTCAAAGTGCATAACATTCATGGGATACTGTTTAAATAATAATAACAATAAGCAGTGACTGTTTTTTTTTACCTCAACTACTTTATGCTATTTCCAAAAAGTTGGCAAGTAAGAATAATTTATTCGAAGAAAGATGCATGATAATTACAACGTACTAAATGCTTAAGATAGTAAATATTACTGAATTACTGTAACCATCATTCTAGGTAATGATTCATCTCCTTGCTGGAGTGGTAGAAACATCAAGAGACGTGTTGTTTTTCAGCTCATATGATATTTCATAGTAGATATTCACACAAAACAGTTTATTAACCACACAAATCTGTTTATTATGTTTGTATGTGAATTCCAGAGTACAAATATTTTGCTCTTAAAAATGCCTGAAAACATAAATCAAAAACACAGTAGAAAAAAAATAGGTTATATCAACCTGAGAGAGGAACAACAAGTCAAAACATTACCTGGACATAATAACGTGGCTGAAAATCAAAGTATGATCACCATAGGTCTGCTACATATACGCCGCTTGCATTCTGCCAAAAATGCAGTGTCATCATAGCACAATGACGTTTTCTAATTGACAACCAGAATCAAACTATAGTTTTTTGAAACATTAAACACTAACAGTAGAAATACACCATTGTTGTAAAAAAGAAAGAAGAATCACTACTTTGACCACACATCTCTATTTAAAGTAAAGAAAAGCCCATTATATCAATTTAAATGTCTGTGTGAAGATGAAGATGTCTCAGCCTTGATGAGATTTCCTGTGCACATTTGATATCGCAAACTATTCTTGCCTTTCCAAAACACCCGATGCACGGAGATAACAAACATTGATGTGAGCTAGCTAGTTAGAAGTGATGCAACGTTTTAAACAAACTTGAAGATACCTCGAAGGAAACTCGGCTACTAGTAGCACCAGAGAAGACATGATCACACATTTTACAGTTATCACAATCATATGATATATATATATAGGACCTCAAACCAAACTACCAACTAAGTATAGAGGGAGGAAAAGAGTGGTGACAGGGGACAAGAGGACAGCATATAACAAACCAGGAAACATTTTAGGCGCGCTCCCCGCGGATACGACGTGCCAGCTGGATGTCTTTGGGCATGATGGTGACACGTTTGGCGTGGATGGCGCACAGGTTGGTGTCCTCAAACAGACCCACCAGGTAGGCCTCGCTGGCCTCCTGCAGGGGGGGGGAACAGGGATGTCAGTAGAGCAAAGATTATCGTTGAAATGATTTGTCATGCTGGTCTTTTGAAAGTGTACTATGGTTGATTTTCATCAGTCCCTGCAACTAAGGAATGGTACACAATGCGCGTTTTGTATAGTATACTAATTTGTTGCCCTACATATTAATATGTTAACTTGTTTAACATGAATTTGGGTCTCAAGTTTGAGGAAAGTGAGTGAAGTGTAGCAGAACATGTCTGATAGTAGTGCTTATATGGATAGACATGAATTTGTTCAGCACTGTATATTTTTGTACGCCATTAATAGTGTTTTATAACACCGCTTTGTCTCTGGTTTAATATCCTCTCTTTCATTAGCCAGTGGTCAAGTGTATGCATCTGGTTGTTTTTCTGACCTGCAGAGCTCCGATGGCAGCACTCTGGAAACGCAGGTCGGTCTTGAAGTCCTGGGCGATTTCTCTCACCAGACGCTGGAAGGGCAGCTTGCGGATCAGCAGCTCAGTGGACTTCTGGTAACGACGGATCTCACGCAGAGCCACGGTACCGGGCCTGGAGAGCAGAGGAAAACATGTTCAAATGCACAATTTAAGGAGGGAGAAGCTGAGCTGCTTTTACAAAAAGTTATGTTATCCCTTCCGATTTTAACAGAACATATGAATCGTGTGCACTTTTTTCATCTTCACCTTGCACCTCTGCAAATTGTTGAGAGTGGTATTGAGTGTTTTAACCCAAGTATCAGTCTTTCTCTACTAGTAGGAGTCTGAGTGAGACCAGGGTAGAAAATAATCTATTTTTCCAAAATGTAATCCACATAACAATCTAAATACGGAATGATTGCCTATTGTGTTTTATGAGAAAGTTAATAAAAGTAAAATGTTAATAAAAACGGAAGTAAAATACATCCCTAAAGAGTTTATTTGGGGCTGAAGGAAAACTATTGGTGCCCACCTGTCAGTTGAGTTTTGGTTTATATCCACATATTGAACAAGGGGCATAAAACTGAAGCATCCTCTGTGTTTTCCAATCTTTCCAACACAATCAAAGGCACTGTATGGACTCTCACCTGTAACGATGGGGCTTCTTGACCCCACCGGTGGAGGGGGCGCTCTTACGGGCAGCCTTTGTGGCCAGCTGCTTACGGGGGGCTTTGCCTCCAGTGGACTTACGGGCGGTCTGCTTGGTACGGGCCATGGCTACTTAAGATCACCTGAGGGCACAGGACAAAGTTGGCTTGGGTAAATAAACTACAATGCATTTTTAAGGCACATGTGCAAAAGAATAGTGTGAAGGGGAGGGGATTTGAAGGATACAAATGTACTTTTCCAGTTTTATTTTTGATTGAATTAGAATTGTACATCTACTCATCAGTAAGAGCGGGATATAAAACCATACATCAGCAGCACAAGCGTCTATTTGTTGTATGTATTATATCCGAGACAGCTTATGTAATGAATGACGTCCGTAAAAAGGACAGCAATAGTGTCGAATCATGGTAGGCCTTCTTATCATGTGAACCAATCAGATTGTGTAAACAAGCCATGGAGGCGGGATATTTCAAATTTGTAGACCAATCATTTCATTTCAAATAAAAGTCGAACCAATCACAGCACGATGACGGCAAGAAACATCCCGCCCCTTGCGCAATGGACGTGGGTTTGTTCGATTCTTTACACTGCGCACCCCGGTAGCGCACAAGGCCTGATATTTTATTCAGAATGAGCTATAACGAGGGAAAACCAAGCGTTCCCGCCCGCGTCGGCTGCCCGCTGTCAGCAAACGAGCACACCTAAAGATGATGGCTGGCTGGCTGGCTAGAAGAATGTAAACGGGAAGGGAAAAAAATCGTTGTACCAAACGAGGAAGGTGGTTATAAAAACGACGGAATTATATACAAACCGCGGCATTAAAGTGGAATATAGTTTTTGTAAAAGACAGTAGACATGTCAGGGGATCAATTGGTGAACAATATTTTGTCAGATGACCCCTCACTTTAGGCGCATTTCCGAGTCAAATTTGACCGAGATCACAAGTGCTTTTAAGGTCCCCCGAGCAGGCAGATAATAAGCGACTGCTCTGCGTTTTCTTTTTCACCAAAAATAATGTAAAAAACACGTTCATCCGAAAAATAACACAACATTAAATGAAAGATTGGACTTTTATCGAAATGATGAGACTTACCTTTGCAAACTTCGTGAAAGATAACAGGTCAAAAATGGGAATTTATTCTTGAGTCTCTAAAGCGTTGTTCTTCTCGCTATAAAATGAAGGGAGGAAAAAAAAGGAAAAAGAACATAGGAGAGCAACAGGAGACACATTTCCCATGATGCACCTGGAACAAACATATTACATACATGCTGGCAACATGGTAAACAATTGCATGGTCACTTTCACATGCAATGTCATGCAAAATGTTGTCTTTATTCCGATTTTTGACACTTTTGTTAGGTTATACTATTTGTTTTTTAATTGCATTTATTTTATTTAATATCAAAAACAACCAAAAACACTTTTAATAGCAGAGAAACTGAATAGAAACAGAGTGGATTTCACTGTTGCAGACTTTTAAAACTATTCACAATTTTTTTTATTATGTAATTTGACACTGTTGTGAATTTATATTATTGTTTTTTATTAGATTTATTTTATTTGGAAAAAACAAGCAACCAGAGCACTTTTAATATCCGAGTAAACGAATATTATTAAAGTGGATTTCAGTCTTGCAGACCTTTTAAACGATATTCACAGTTTTTAATGATGTAGTATTATACACAATTGTAATTTAAAACATATACAACACTTGTGTTACTCTATTATCTGAGTGCAATGGAAAACTGTCTTTGTACTCACACAAAAATAAAAATATCATAGTGTTATAAAATGTGAAACAGATAAGAAATATTTTAACTTTTATTTACAAGGAGACAGCAAATGCAGTATTTACACTGCCAGTCCTACAGGGGGCGCTCTTTCATTTTAAACACATTGCAGAAAACTACCCGGGTTAATGGTGCAGAGAAACATAAACAAGACAACACAACTATTATAACAAATTGAATTAGGACGACAATACGTCAATATTATAAAATCACAATTAGTGATAATACTTTACTCCAACATAATGTGGGGGGAATTGTTTTCATTTTAACTCCCACAACATGCTATTGTGCTGCAGTTGTGGAGAACTAAATCAATAACTCCCAGGCTCCAACGACAAACTATACATATAAGACATAACATATACAAAAAGGAACAAATAGTGCACATGCAAAGGTTTAGCTTTTTGTTAAAAGTGGAAAAAGTTTGTTAAACTGATCAGTGCATAGTGGTTTTATAACGAGTAAATACATTTTTGTTGAGCTTTTGGCAATGCACATTCATTCATTTTATCATTTTATCTTTTCTTATTGTGTAAATAAGCCTCAGTGAATAATTTTACACGAGTTAGTTGTTTGTCAGAACATTTAAAACAAAACAAGCTTTGAAATAGTAGTGGGGACACAACAAAAAGTGGTGGGCACATGTTCCCAGCGACCCCAGTGTTAATAAAACCTATGTGCATACAGTATAACAAGAAAGCCTTTGATTCTTATGAATGGGTGTAATACACCCAAACACATTGGTCTTGCACTAGTTTTATATTTATTTGTTTTAATATTTTACAACTTATTTATATTTAGGTTGCATTGTTGGAGGAACCTGGGACTTCATATATTAATCACCATTTCGATACTGTAGCTACTGTGCATATGACAATAAACCATGCAATAAACCCTTTAAATCTCTGAATATATGGTAATTCCCTCGCTGTCCTGCAGGGGGCGCGCCTGCAGCGTCCCTCGCGCATATAAAAACCAAACACGTGACGTGTTTTCTTTCCACCATTCCTCCTCCAACATGGCGGCCAACAGGAGGATGAAACGCATGGCGTCCTCCCAGCCTGGTTTTATTAAGTTAAAGTCCGTTTCGGGCGGCGATAGCTTGGCCACCACTCGGAGAAAACGTTTGAACAAGAACAAGAAGAAGAACTGGAATAAAAACATCGACATCAACGATGTGGACGAGTTTCTGCAAGACATCCGACACCAGGAGAGAACCACAGGGTGAGTTCAGCCATGTGTTTGGAGAAACCACCGTGTGGTATTTACATTTAACAAATGTCGAATGTTAAACTTCATTAGAGGACATTTCGTCGGGTTTTAACCGTTTGTGACCGGATGTCTGACCGTCTTCTCCCCCCCCCCCTAAAACCGTGTACTGTGTTTACAGCCGTTAGCTAGCTAAGCTAGTCCTGTTTTTTGGTGTCTTGTTGTTGTCACAAGAGTTGTTTTAAAAAAATAAAAATAACTTCAGTCATACATTACCACTATTGTAAAGTAGCTTATGACATAATTTACTCATGTACAATCTCGAGGTTAATTTTACTCCACTACATTTACTTGTACAATTGTAAAATGTCGCTTCTAATATATCACTAGTGGAGGACATTTTTCTGCACAATTACTACTACTCTTACTTGCGTGGCTCTTTTTCTGATTAACACAAGGGGGAAGTACTACTGAGATTGTTCTATCTCAGTAGTACTTCCCCCTTTTTGTTGATTAGTTTACCATGTTACAAATAAAGTGAAATTCATGTCGAAGGGCTTTTTATTTATTTTTAAAAACACATTGTCCTGTTCACGATCCACAAATAAGGGTTAACAGGCTTTGTCTTTTAGTTCATTGTTGATAAACCGGATAATGGCACTTGAGTTCCAGAGTTTGCCATCACTTAGTTATATTGGACATTGAAACTGGAAATGTAGATACTACAAAAATAACACGAAGGTTATCCGAACAGTCCCCTAAAATAACATGTGCAAAATTAAATGCAATGTTGTGAACTAAAAAGAAGGATCTGCCAAAATATACCAGACCACGTGTTTTGCCTAATCCTATACAATTCTACACATAAACAAAGGAAAGTATGTTCTTGACTTCAAGTCACGTTTTGTCTATACATTTCGTGCTAAAGATCTGTGCTGGTTGGTTAGCTTTGTGCAGCTCTTTTTGTTCAATGCTTTATCTGGATATCTTCAGTTTTTGGAAAATAGGCAATTATTTTTATATTATGTCTGTAATTTATGCATACATGATTGGTAAAATGATATGGTCTCTGTTTTACAGGGGTTTGCTTTCGGAGAAGACGGACGAAACTTTGTTCTTTTTGGATGTCGGACCGCCAAAGAAAGCTGAACGGAAAGGTGAATATATGTCCCTCGGGGCCACGGTTGGGACGTGCAAATAGAAATCAGTTAGGAGGTGGTTTTCTCCCACATCCCAATATGCCTAATTCTGACTCAAATGATTTTCTTTCCCCTGGGCTGCAGTGGCACCTGTGGAGGTGAAGATGAGGAGAGGAAAGCCGGTGCGTCCTCTGAGGATCGACCTGATCCTGCAGCACGACTCCCTCGTTGCCGCACCTAAAGAGTCAGTACCAGCCGCTAAGCTCTGAGCTTTACCCTGCGTATGCAATTTCACTAATTGCAATTACTGTCGGTTTTATTTTTCAGAACTATACTGGATAGTTTGGAACCTTTCTTTAGTCCATGTTCATACATATCAGAAAAACATTCCATGCTGCATTTCAAGTTTATGGAAAGCCATTAAGCTCATTCATTCGGCCTAAAACACTTTTCTACACAAAACTAATCCCGATCAGTATCTGTAAAGACTCTAAGGGGGTACGGGGTTGTGTTTATTATATTAACTCCTCCTCAGCTACGTACGCCTGCCTGCCCCACACGTACTGACCGCTCAGAGTTTGGAATGAATAACGATTTCTCATTTATCTCATCCAATAAAGTGGAGATTGAAAAAAGTGTTAAAAAAATCAGCCTTGCTTTTATTGTGTGTCCTGTGATGATCACATCCTTGCGCTCCCAGTATTTCCTTCATTGGGAATGTGAAGATAACTCATAGGAGCTCAGGAGACGGTTTTGTTAACGGTCTCCTGGGATCTGAGGACATGTGAACACACATTATGAAGCGTCACGTCTCTTGTTTCCTCGTTCCTTTACATCCTCCTGTCTCTCATGATCTCTTCTGCCTTTACCCCCCAGTGTGCTATCCTACCAGCTACCTAATGCCAAGAAACTCCGCCGCATTGCCCAGAAGGCCGAGCATCTGGCAGCCAAAGGCATCGTGCCACGGAGGCAGAAAAAGCTGCTGACCCTACGGCTTCCCGAGAAGACGGAAAGCAAGGCAGTGACTGACGCCAACAACAACCCCGAGAGAGACTTCTACGACATATGGGCACCAGAGAGTGAGTGTTCTGTGTGTGTTTCCAGTGATGATCACATCCTTGCGCTCACAGTATTCCCTTCATGGGAATGTGAAGACAAACATGGAGTTCAGGTGATCGTTGTGTGAACGGTCACCTGAGATCTGAGGATACAAAGTCCCTGAGAACTGATGGTGATCAAGTGAATTAAAAAAAAAAAAATTATCGCTTTTTTTACTGCCTGGAAAGTTAATATCTTCCTGGGAGCTTTTCACACGCGCATGTTGACACAGACCTTTTGTCCGTGTCCTTACTCTGCACATATGATCTGATTTGGAAACCTATTCTTTTCATTGTAGTAAAAAGTACAGCTGACCCCTGGTACCTTCAACAAACGCGCAAATCGCGTGTCAAGGTGAGAAGTGTTTTGTTTTAGCAATTCAAGTGACCTCTTTAATAGTGTTCGAGCAGAGCACTAGTATTTTATGTTACACATGTAGTGGTTTGACTTCGACTAACGTGGCGTCGTCACGGTTTCTCTCTCAGCGTCCAGAGAAAATGAATGCGAAGCCGTCTGCGCTTCCTGCTGTGGAGGTGATCGCTCCTGGAGGATCTTACAACCCAGACTTCTTCTCCCATCAGGTTGGTGACAACTCGACACGCTAGGAAATGGCATGGCGTCGACTTCAGTTAGTCATTTAAAAAGCCTGCATTTCAGAGCAGGATTGCTCATATTTCTTTCTTGGGTTTGCACAACTCTCAACACGAACAAAGTCTCGTGGAGTTCCTCACACAGCAGACATGAAAATGAAGTGTGAGGCCTTTTGACTGATGTCATGGTAACCGTAGATTAAGCCCTTAAAACAGGAAGCCGACTACTATCATAACTTCATGGAGTAAACCCTGAATGTGATGCTCATTTTCCGAACTTGCTCCTCGTCGAGAGAAGCTTGATTTGATAAGCAAAAGAAATGTTAAGGACATTCAGCTAAAAGCGATCATACCACAGAGGACGAGGATAAGCCAACAATTACTGCAGAATCTCTTAAATTGGACGACTCAATCAGGGTTCCCGCGGTGTCTTAAAAAGTCTTACATTTGATCATCTGAATTTAAGGCTTTAAAAAGGTCTTAAATATGACAAAAAAAATAAGAAAGGTCTTGAACATGATTTAGAAGGTCTTAAAAATGATCGGATTTGAAAGGTACTTCTGTGTTGCTATAGCATCTAAGTGTGTTGTGAAATGTCCGGGCTGCAAAGTAACCCGTACGGTAAGAGCCTTTCAGTTCCCCCCCAACAATTTATATTTAATTAATTCAACATGGAACCAGTAATCACTAACTTTGGCCCCTTATTGGAGAACACCCAGCTAGTAACCTAGCAACCAAACTGCAGCTAGCGGCTGTCAGAAACTCATGTATCTTCGAATCTACTTACAAATGAATATGGGGAAGTGGAGGTTGAACCGTATTTGGTTGGAAAACATCTAGTGCTGGGTTGAAACCAGTGGAGGGAACCCTGTCAATGCAACCTGAGGTAAGAATAGGACAAGTAGGAACTGACAGGGGGGGTCTTAAAAAGTATTAAAAGTTGATAAATCAATTAAGCGAAAATTAAGGCTATTAAAAAGTATTAAACGGCATTTTCCAAGGTATTACATTTTGGAGCTTGTTTTCAATAAGTATATAAATGGTCCAGAGAGGTTGTGTTCTACAGTCTGCCTGAATGTAATCATGGCGTAGGTGTGCAGTGATTCTGTGTAGTTTATTGATGGCATCCCGTTGGGTTTGACGTCATCTGAACAGGACATCGCACGCTCACTGCTTGATAGCGCGCGACGGTCCGTTTACGCCGGTTGCTAAGCAACATCGTTATGGGGAAATGCAAGTCTGCGTCCAAATGGTTGGAAGATAAGGAGGAAGGACAATCAATACTGTGTATAGTCAATGTGAGGTAAAGTGTGTCGCCAAGGTAACCGGTTAAAACTCAAAGTGGCGATGAGGTCTTAAAAAAGGTCTTACATTTGACTTCAGGATTCCTGCATATTTACCCTAAAGTACCCAAAATGTATGAATCCTCCAATGTAAATAATTAATTTGAGGTTATTTTGGATCAATATTAGGCCTTGAAAAGTGAGGAGGCTTTTATTTCGTGCATATCTTTGGGTGTGTTGCGTTTATCCAGCAACAAAGCAGTTTTTATTGTATTAAAATGTCAAAGTATGACCTGCACTAAAGGCTAATCTCTTCCCTCACTATATGCACACAGGCCTTGCTGCAGGAAGCCCATGATGTGGAAGTGAAGAAACAAAAAGCGGAAGACAAGCTCGTGAGGCAGCTGGCGGTCAACAAAGATCACCTAGCAACAGAGGTGAAGATTATTATCGCGGATTCAACTTTCTTTTTGTCAGTGATCAGGAGCTACGTCTGATTTGATCTAACGTGTGTGTTCTGCAGGAGACGATCTTCAGAGAGCAGGTGGAGGGCCTGGTAGAACAGGAAGATGATCATGACGATGAAGAAGCAGGAGCTGATGATGATGGTGTGATAGTAGGAGCCATCTCACAGGCCTTGAAGAAGACGGAGAAAGAGAGGAGGAAAGAGAGGGCGGAGATACTCAAGGTACGGCCGTCAATTCAGCCTTTATGTGAATATCAGTGGTGGCCGTTATGAAAGTTACACACTTTGATGATGTGGTTTTATTCAGATTTTATTTTGGGATCACTAGTTACAGCTTTTGAGCGGGAATCTAAAACATTTTAACGATCGTAAGCAAATGTATCGGCAACTATTGCATTTCAGGGTCTTCAGTAGGGATGAATTATTAAAGACCGTGGTACCGTTAAGCGCCGACGTTAGCGGTCTTTTTACCCGTCTCGATGTGGAGAATGCTCGTTGCCAAAAGTGCAATAAGAGTTCAGCATGTCAGGGCGGTAACTCGAGCAATCTGTCTAAACATTTAGCAAAAGTGCTCCACGTCCAGACGGAGGAATGCACCGGGTTCCACTGTCTTTCTAGCAGCTCTGTAGCCCCGTCCACGAGGAACGGTTCCACGTCAGGTGTTCTGTGTGCTCGCAGCAACACACGGAGTTAACTCCATGATACAAACATGGGTTGATGATTAGTTAAAGTTTGAGCTATTCTGTTTACTGTTCTGTCATCACATTATTTAATACCATTTGTTAAAACATTGTTGTTTCTTTAGATGTGAAATATTATGTATTTAATTTAAATATAAAGCAATGTTAGTTTTGTTCACAATTTAGTTTGTTTACCTTATTATTTATTTCATCCAAAAGAACCGATAAGAGTACCGTTAAAAGACCAGATCGATAAAAGTAGTAGTGCCGTTAAAACCTTAACGATGCCCATCCCTAGTCTTCAGTCTAAAATCTCAATCGGAACCCCTTCAGTCACGGCAGCAAGGTCCAGATGCAAGGAAAGAGTAGTCTACATGTTAAATAAGTTAACCACACGTTGGTAAGAATATAAATAGTTGCGTAAGAACAAAGTAATCCATGATATAAAAGTATTAAGGGAGCTGGCAACGTTTATTATATTAGCTCCTGCCTGCCCCACACGTACCGACTGCACAGGTTGGTCATGGAAAAACCATTTTATACATTTCTCATCCAATAAAGACGAGTTTTAAGAAAATATACATTTCAAAATCCGCCTTGCTTTCAGTGTGTGTCCTGTGATGATCACATCCTTGCGCTCCCAGTATTTCCTTCATTGGGAATGTGAAGATAACTCATAGGAGCTCAGGAGACGGTTTTGTTAACGGTCTCCTGGGATCTGAGGACATGTGAACACACTAAGAGTACGTATTAAATAAGTTAACCACACGTTGTAAGAATAAAAACAAAGTAATCATGATATATAATAGAAATATGTAGCATTATTTAAAAAATAAGTGAATGTAAAAGTTTTAAGGGAGCTGGTAACTAGGGCTGTATTCGAATATTCGTTCGTTGGAGTACTTTCGGATTTCGTTATTCATTTTTTTTTATTCCAAATTGAATTTATTGAACTCTCCAATATCAACGTAAGAGCTTGTGCCTCTTCGTTTACTTTCTCCGTTTTTATATGTAGATATTACTTTTCTCCGTTAATCTCTGTCACGTTGTTTCCATAGCAACAACAACTTCCTGTCAACACCGCTACCTCTCCTTCAAAATAAAAGCATGTCCATAAATAGGAAGCCGAGCCAGATTACACCTAAGACACAATACAACTGGACGATATAAACAAAACTCAAATGCCCAATCTGCATCAATGAACAGTCTTAGTTGCCCCCCTGGTTTATGGCTTTTTTTTTTATGCAGCTTTTAGCAACAACTCTCAAAAGGTTGCCACATTGTGTCTGCTCCACTCACCATCTTCCCACTCCACCTGACTGTTCCTCTTCCCGTTGTAGGAGCAAAGTCGACAGGCCGACAAAGAGAAGACCTTGAGGCAGCAGCAGCTCTTCCAGCTGCGCTCCATAAAGACCTCCATCAAACAGGACGAGTCGGACACCAAAGTGAAACAGATTCAACGCAAAGCCAACCAGGAGGCAGAGAAATCTCAACCCAGACGCCTCGGCAAACTCAAGTACGCACCGAGCGCTCGCCTCACAGCTACAACTTCACTTGTTAAATTACATTTATATTGCACTCTCATAATGTTGGGGGACTCGTAGGACCTCTGCACAAACTGTGAACATTTTTCAAGTGGTTAAAATACCAGTTTTGCCTTTGAGTGTGTATGGAAGCATGCAGAGATAGATTTAGTATGTCCTGACATGAGGCGCTTTCACGCCGGAGTACTTTTCCCAGTATAGTTCTTGAAAATGTTGCGTTCACGCCAAAAAAATCTGGAACTAGAACTTAGTTCATGAGAACCTTTTCACCCCCTTTGTAGTGCCTGCTAGAGAGCAGGGGCTTTCCTGGGAGAAAAAGGTTCCAATTTCTGATTGGCTGGGCGGATTGCAAGCTCGTAAAACTCTGAAAAGTTTTGTGAAACTGCCGTTTTCATTTGCTGGCATTATTAGCATTAGCCCCAACGGAGAGAGACTAACTTATGGCAACACAAGAGAAAACATGGGAGCGGT
This sequence comes from Pseudochaenichthys georgianus, assembly GCF_902827115.2. NCBI lineage: Eukaryota > Metazoa > Chordata > Actinopteri > Perciformes > Channichthyidae > Pseudochaenichthys > Pseudochaenichthys georgianus. The sequence goes on from NC_047515.1 coordinate 40,114,591, forward strand.
GGAGATGAGGAGGTGTCGACGATTTACTCTGACAACTTCGGGTGGCAGTATACGCCGTGAAGTTGTTTGCGGCCTGCCAGTAAACCCAGATGTCCCTGATCCTCCCTCAGGGACTTGTTCTGGTGGGAACGCGATCTGCTCTTTAGTTCATCACAAGAGTTCTGATGAACAAAGTGCGGCAAAGGACTTGGTGTGAAAGCGCTATGTATGAGAGAAATACCAGGATAGTAAGATGGATGTATGCCAGCATGCTTATCTGGCTTATCAGGGGATATATTAGCCCGTGGTGCAATGTTATGACAAATTAGTGTCCCACTTGTACTCAAACTTAAGATGGAAGGATTGCACATTTCCAATAATGCAAACAAGCTACACAAATGCCAACCTCTTTCAAACCCGAGCTCAATCTCAGATGACCCTGATTGCATGTCTCAGATTTTAGGCAACAAGGTCTCTGTACTTGGGGCTGTTGCTCTGCCTCTGTTAGCTCAGGTTTCAAGTGTCCTGCTGCAGGATCATCGAACGCCACTAGAGGTCATCATGTCTGAGGTTAACATGAAGCCTTCGTCACATGTGCATGAAGGGGAAACAACACATCTACAACAGGAAGACTCTTTCAAAGAGGGGTGTTCCCCCAAATCTTTGTGATACATGTCCAATGGGATGTTTTATAAAACCTTACTGCAACATTAAAACTATTTTAAGATTTAAATGATAATGACAAAAGTATGAATTGTTAAGGACTTTGTGCCCAATGTTTTGATACCCCTGGAAGTTCCAGTTTGGCCCAAGATCAAATATCAAGATATCCAAAACGGCCACGTTGTTTTTAATTGCTATAATGTATTTTACGTTCTCCAATAATGTTGTCTGTCGATGCGATATGTGAGTGCATCCTCCAGTGCCCTTTCAACACACTTGTATAATTGTGTGGCTTGATTTAGTTGCGTTCACTCCACGGTAGTTAATGTTTGTCTTGTTGCAGGTTTCAGGCTCAGGACCTGGAGGTCCAGCTGAGTGACGAGCTCGCCGGCTCCCTGCGACAACTCAAGGTACTTCACTTGTTGCGTTTAATGTTCACGGGCTTATCCCCGTCAACCTGTCGGTGAGGACACGAGTCTTTATCTGTAACGAGTTTTGCTTCATTTACTCGGTGCATTGTCTTCTAAGCTAATACTGACCCACTTCCCCCGGGCGTCTTTACGTTTCATGTGTGATCTAATTGCCGGTGGAAAATGCCCTGCTTCCCCTCTTATCTCCTGCCCACCCCCCCCCCCCCCCCCCCCCCCCCCCCCCCCCCTCTTATCTCCTGCCCTTATGGCTCTGAGTGAACCTCAAAGCAGCCTTTGTGATGTGAACGGGATTTTATATTGGGTGGGAATTGTGCAGAGTGATATTTGTCTCACATGGATTTCTCCCCCCCCCTCCCCTGTAATGCTGGTGCTCTGCAGCCAGAGGGCAGCGTCCTCAAGGATCGCTTCAAGAGCATGCAGAAGAGGAACCTGATCGAACCCAGAGAAAGAGCCAAGTAAGGACCTCTTGCGTAACGGCTCCTCAAAGCCTCTCAGTGATTTACAGATTAAAACGGTGTGTTTATTAATGTTTCTCCTCTACCCCCCCCCCCCCCCCTCCCCCCCTCTCTTAGGTTCAAGAGGAGACTCAAAGTGAAGTATCAGGAGAAGAGGGCTTTTAGAGAGATCACTTAAATGCCGACCCTCAAACCACAGGAGCTGGACTCGAGAGGCGGGGCAGCGTTTTAAAGCCACACATCCCGATGGCACGGTGTACATACGACTGAATGAGGGCCCGTTGGACCCTTCAGACCATTTCAACTGCTAACAATTTAATATGGAAAATCAAAGATACGTGAAAACAAAATATGAAAGTGTTGGATGTAAGTGTCGTGCAGTACTGGTTTCATGTTTTAATATATCTTTTCACACATAACGTCTCAGTGAGTTATTTAAAGGATCTCTGTGACATGTC
>NC_047515.1:40121576-40151576 GCF_902827115.2 Pseudochaenichthys georgianus
GACAGCCACGGTCAGATAGCAGGAGACAGAGGACAGCCACGGTCAGATAGCAGGAGACAGAGGACAGCCACGGTCAGATAGCAGGAGACAGAGGACAGCCACGGTCAGATAGCAGGAGACAGAGAACAGCCATGGTCAGATAGGAAAACATTCAGGAGCTATCTGGATCAGTCTTATGCGACAATGGAAACTGAACTAAAGAGAACATTTGAAACTTTAGCAGTCTGCGTGATCTGCCTGCAGGGAGGGGCGGGCCGGCCCTGCGAGTAAAGTAACGAGTAAAGTAACTAATTACTTTATGTAGTAACGAAGTAGTGTAATATATTACTTTTTTTTAGTAACGACCCCATCTCTGGCAATGAATATCTGAAGTGCTTTGACAACAAATCCATAAAATCATCATCTGTGGAAGCCGTGGTACTGTACAAAGCACGACCAATCGTCTGAGCCGGCCCGGCTAAAGTAACTGGATGGCCTACCTGCCTGTCAGCGTTCCATCTGTGCACAAACTTATCTTGTGCCCTCAATGGTCATGTGCGCGTTCGTGTGTGTTGGAGGAGGGGCTCTGCAATGCTGCGTACACACTGGACGCGATGCGAATATTCGCTTCGCTCTAAACACTCGAGTTTCACCGCGGCTGCCAGCTGTGTTTACTCCATGGTTTACTCGCATCCTTCAAACAAGACGCGCTGGCTCGGGAGCTACAACTACAACAAAATGAACATATTTTACGGTGATTTAATTGTAATACACGTTTCTAAATGATGCCGAAGTAACAACATACTGATACCGGTTAGTAAAAACCATGAATTAATGCTTTGACAAGTCTGCAGACTTTTAAAATGCGTGTTTTCTAAATGGAGATCGGCTAAGCTAACGTTATATATGCTCCGACCGTCCACACTCACAACAACGGCCTACAGACATAAATAAAGCAGCGACTGTATTCTCCATGACACAGACAGTCTGTGGTTTGAACTTGTTTAACTTCTGTCTAGTTTCTGAACAGATATGAAGAGCTGTGAGCTCTGAGTGCTAACAGCTAACGGCTGATGTTTTCTGGTTGAACGTCAGTGACGGCAGGCTGAGATTCTCACCGCTGATTGGCTTCTGCGAGAACGCGTCACGTGAATTTGACGCCCGAGTTGAAAGAATTGAACTCTCGCGTTTGACGCGGCCCCCTTCAATCGCCTCAATCACGTGATTCGCTTCATGTGCGCCGTCGGAGCGAATTCGCGTCTGATCGTGTGTCTGCATTGACTTTACATGTAATCGCACCGCCCCCAAACATCGCGTCCGGTCTGAACGCAGCAGAAGGAAGTGGCAGATTTTTTTCCGGTTGTGTATTTTCAAATTCTAGAGCACTCGAGCTGGTTTCTCCAAAATGACCTACCTCACCTTTAACTAAGACGTGTCTTATCAACAGAGGTTACACCGGCCTGCCCAGCATGTTGAATTAATAATAAAAGGAAGAATCAACAGATTAATTGATAATGGAAATAATAATATATTTCAAAGGAAGATAAAATCATGAGCCGTTAGAGAAGAGTGGAAAATGGGTTTGTGTGGTTGGTGTTGGAGCAGTAGGAGATGAAGAGGAGGAGGAGGAGGAGGAGGAGGAGGAGGAGGAGGAGGAGGAGGAGGAGGAGGAGGGATAAACACAGTGATGGAGAGTGAGTGAGAGGGGGGAGGAGCCGAGAGATGATTCCTCTCTAATCCTGTAGACACACACACACACACACACACACACTTGGTCTGACTGCCTACTGGCTCAGAGAGAGAGACGGAGGCAGGTGGAGGGCGCAAACGGAGAGAGAGAGAGAAACCAAGTGTAGAGGGGGAAAACAAGATGAAGAGAAGAGAGGAAAGCATGCCGAGTGAACCCCAGAGAGGAGGAGAGAGGCAGTGAGGAGGAAGAGGAGCAGTGAGGAGGAAGAGGAGCTCTGGAGAGACCATTCGAACGGCAGAGGGAAGGAGACGGAGGAGGAGGAGGAGGAGGAGGAGGAGGAGGAGGAGGAGGGAGGGCGATGCTTCAGTCTGCCTGATCCAAACCAGGAGAGAAGGAGTAACAGAGAGGAAGGGGAAACGTTGGGAACAAAACCCATAGCTGCACGAGAGCATGGAGGAGCGAAGAACACGCAGAGACACAGAGCCCTGGTTACTCCGGAGTGTTTGGAGCTGAGTTACTACGAGGTGCTGTCAGAGAGCCGGTGTGTGAGGGCGAAGTGATGGATGTGTGTTTGCACAAAGTGCCGCCGCTCCTCGAAACTCACTAGAAGTGTGTGTGTGAGAGAGAACATATGCCGACCAGCTGTTTGAGGAGGTAAACAGGGCCAGGTGCACCGGAGGAGGTGCATTAGCAGAGCACAACACACACAGAGAAGAGGCGTGTGCACATCGAGGAGCTTCAGTCCAGCCATCTCAGGTGCCGTGACGGGCGTGTGTGTAACAAAGGGTGCCACTGAGCTTCCTTGAAAGGTTGCGTTTGACTCTGTACACCGGACAAGCCACTCCCGACCTCTTCTCAAGCCAACAAGTGGACTTGAAGACTCGGAAGACTCTGGTGCCCGGCTCACAGCAAAGTCCCCTTCCGGATCTTCTGTTTTCCATTGGATGCTCCTGACTCCAAACATGGGGGAGTGGACCATCCTCGAGCGCCTCCTGGAGGCTGCCGTCCAGCAGCACTCTACTATGATCGGAAGGTGAGTTCTCTTTGAGTTGTCTTTTTACGTGTTTGCGTGCATATGGTATTTCAAACGTAAGAATGAAAACCCGTCCCGTCTCTCAGTCATGAATCCGTCTGAGTGACAGGGACGACACGATGAGTCCACACAGAGGATTTGGACATGAGTAGATCCGGATCACTGTGAGGACATCTTACCGTAAAAGTCAAAAATCCCTCTATGCCGGTGTCTCTCTCTCTCTCTCTCTCTCTCTCTCTCTCTCTCTCTCTCTCTCTCTCTCTCTCTCTCTCTCTCTCTCTCTCTCTCTCTCAGAAGCCATCCCGCCTCATTCCAGCTTCTCCACAACCCCTCCTTCCCCTCTTTCCTTTCACTTTCCTTCTCCATCAAGAATGCAGTCACCCCGCAACCTCAAATAACAAGTCACGAGGGTCACGGCTGTTTATGATTTATGCATCGCACTACATGCCGAGATGTCTTGTATTTTAGTTTGAGTAACTCAGTCTGCCCGCAGAATACTCAATTATTGATGAGAGTGTTGGCCTCAGAGGCGCATCCGCCCTGCAGACGGTATTAAACACGATGTTACATCTAGTAAAAAGACTTATTCCTGAGTTTGAGGTTTTCTTGGGACATCTTTGCAAAGCGCGGGTTCACGGGAGACTTTCTCAATTAGCGCTTTTAAACCAATCCCCCGGAGCCACTGACTCACTCCGGATGAATTATTGAGTGAATAAATGTCAGCCAGCTTATGAAGTTAATCATGTGGAGGTTGGGGCGGGTTTGTGACACTGAAGTGATTTTGAGTGTTGTTCTTGTCGGTCGGTCGGACGGTTAGTTAAAGTCGTTTCCTTTCCCGTCGACGGGGACAGTCGTCCTGGCTGCAGGGTCTCTGAGCAACAGTGAGGAAGAGTAGACGCAGAAACAGAGGAAAAGGAAATCGAGTAAAGTAGATAAGAGACAAGTCCACAGAGTGCAAGACACGAGAGACAGATGACGGGAAAAGAGTGAAGGCGGGGGACGGCGAAGAGCAATTATTCACAGACAAGCGAGCAGACACACGGCCTCGGTCTGCGGGGCGTTGGAAGGAAGCCAAGAGGGCCGTCTCGTCACGAGGTGGTGCTGCGTGTCACGACCTCAGCGGGCCGTCCAGGACACGCAGAGGCAGGAAACCTCAGATCATCGTCACGCACATTATATCCAGACAGCAGGAGGTCCAGATGTTGTGAGGAGCCGCCCCAAACTTTGTTTTAAATGTCAACATTTCCAGCAGGTTGGCTCAATACAATTAGTTTGTTTCCTGAAGCAACTTACTATCAAGCAATACCGCCAATTTTAAAACTGACAAACAGTTTTGGTATCTTTCTGTGCTCAATTTCAGGTTCATGTAGTGTCTCCACTGGGACACGTCTCCATGCTTTAATGTTCAAAAAGCTCTTTATCTCTCTCATACTGCCTGTGCTGCAGCCCCTCTTTTCACCCTCTGTCTGAAACCAGAGACCAGTCTGCTCTGATTGGTTAGCTGGCCGGCTTTGTTGTGATTGCTCAACCGCTTTAGAGATGTCCCGCCCCTTAGCCTATCACGTGCAATGTGTTGGAGCGCTAGCCAATAGAAGCACAAGCATTACCTTGTGATGCCACTATGTTAAAGGGGAAGTGTGCACTTTGGGATTGTAGCCTTTGCAGACCATGTACAAGCAGAACAACCTACAGCACACTACAGGAAAGAGAAACCCCCAAAACACACAGGAAACTGATTGTATGTGCACAGATGCCAGGTGATTGGCACACGCATACTTCAGAGTGATGGACGCTGACGTGGAGATGCTTGACCTCAAGTTGACATGATGAGTGATGTTGGCAGTCGACTCTTGCCCATTGGTGCTAAATTAATGAATAACTACGTCATTAGGCAACACTTAGTTATTTGTCTCATCAAATGACTGAATGTATCATGATATCATCAATATGACTTATTCCTCTCACTTAAAACTTCTCCAGTATAATTTTAAATATTTGAGTTAAGTATGTTTCTCACCTTAAGGTCACTCACCGCCATTTGAAAAAGAGGCGATATTGAACGGTCTGAAAAAAACGCAATTCATTATGGGGCGGTTTCCAATAACTTCATTTATCACATACAAAACAAAGTTAAGTTCTTACACGGCCAGGTTATTTGTGGCTCTTTGTAGTCACTGCACAATTATCTAAAACAGTCGTTGCAAGTGTAATCACAGTTAATTAAGCTGAACCATTTAATATGTTTTAGCATTCGGTTGCTGTAAACCACATGTGTCAAACTCGAGGCCCGGGGGCCAAATCAGGCCCGTGGTGGATTTAATTTCGGCCCGCAGGATAATTTTTAATTCCTATTAGATCTGGCCCGCCGGTATATTGCACACACACCTTCACTCCATCCTGAGGGTCTCCTCCGCTCAGAGCCTGACCCCAAACATTGATGACCTTGCTCCCGAGATGAGATGCCAAGTATCTGAGCTAGCATCACAGAGCAGCACACTGAGTTCAATGGATGCTTCCTTCTGCACTTTCTCTCTCACGACAACAGGGCATGTTTGTTTCTCTTTGAGGGGAATAGTTTTGTTGAAGCTGTTGTTGGCCTGTGGAGAAATGTACTCATAAGTAATGACTCTGGAAAAGCTGCAGATAGAGCCATGAGAAATGAATGCAACTGATTATTTAATGTTTAAAGTTGTTTTTATAGGCAATAATTTAAGCTTTGTTAGTTCCAGGTTTAATATGTGCAATTAGTTCATTTCAATAAGTTCTGCAATAAACATTGAACCAGTCCGGCCCTCGTCTAGTACCCATTTCTTTATTTTGGCCCACTGTGTATCTGAGTCTGACCCCCCTGCTGTAAACTGATTTGGTATTGGCTGTCCGTTCCCAGTGGAAGTCATACTAAGTCTACTCATGGATTCATTTGAGTGGTTTTCAAGGTAGATTTGTTATGAATTGGATGTTTGCTTCACCTGCTCATTGGACATCTAAAGCTGCATTGCTGCTCGGACTTTTCCAGTTTGTCAAAAGGGATAAAGAAATGGAGGATGTCATTCATAAATCATGCAATGAACCTCTTGAATGGTGTTAACCGGGAGCTCTCCTAATCTTTTAGTGTTTCCGATATGCAATGAAAAGAGGAAGTCAGCCATGTTTAGCTCTCGTTTGACAGCCTGCACGTTCCCACATTAAAGTGCCCTTCACTCCATCTGGCTTTTCCACAGATCTAAACCTTCTAATCTGGGACTTCACCGCTGACATGAATTTTTATAAACACACGCTAATCCTTCCCCAACCCTAAAGCCTATTGGTCCGTCCGCTGAGTTTAAACGCGTCTCATTGGTTGGCGCAGGTGTCGCGTAAAGCATTGGACAGGTCGCTATCCCAGTGTGTGCGTGTGTGTGTGTGTGTGTGTGTGTGTGTGTGTTCTCTCATGAGCCTCCCCTACAACAGCCTGCGAGCCTGAGTAGATTTGTCATACATGAGTCACACACACACACATTAGGGGGAGTATAACATTTGAGTATAACAGAGATTCCCTTCTATGGTCAGAGGGGTGTGTGTGTGTGTGTGTGTGTGTGTGTGTGTGTGTGTGTGTGTGTGTGTGTGTGTGTGTGTGTGTGTGTGTGTGTGTGTGTGTGTGTGTGTGTGTGTGTGTGTGTGTGTGTGTGTGTGTGTGTGTGTGTGTGTGTGTGTGTGTGTGTGTGTGTGTGTGTGTGTGTGTGTGTGTGTGTGTGTGTGTGTGTGTGGAGAAATACTCTGTGTGAAACGTGAGCACGGGTGTACTTTGTGGGCATATCACATATGCTCCGATGGGTTTCAGCAGCCTAGTGTCTGTGTGTGTGTGTGTGTGTGTGTGTGTGTGTGTGTGTGTGTGTGTGTGTGTGTGTGTTCACCTGCTACCCGTGATTAATTCCCCCCCATTACGGGCAGTGGGGCAGGTGTAAATGGACTTCCCCCAGGACCCTCTGATGGACTGTGGGCCCAGCGCCTCTGATGAAGCACTCTCTACCTAACTACTGTCAACACATCACTCACACAGTCTCTCCCACTCTCATAGGCTACTGTCCCAACTGCGCTGGCTGTCATTGGTCAGATTTGGACTGCTAAACATGCAGGTTTAGGGGCGCCACATTGGTTATTTAAAAATGTTTTTCTTAATGTTCTAAAATAGTTTGGACCCCTGTCAGTCACGGGCCCTTAGCATCGTCCTCACTTTTCACCCCCTTACGGCGCCCCTGGGTGCATCCTCCCGCCCCCCTGATATTGATCTCCAATAATGGACTAGGAAGCGGAGCTCGACGGGAGACAGTCCAGCTAATGAAAAAGTCTTTAGCCCGGTCCATTTGCTTTACAAAGTAAGTAATGTGTTGCACCGACTGGAATGTTAAGCGAGTGATAAAGCTGTAAGTACCTCATTGACTGCCCAGATAACATAAAGCATGATTGAAGAGCAGCAGATTTATTCTGGCAACATCTTTCTTTAAAAGACATTAGCAGTGATGAACACATTACGTGACACTTGTTAGACGCTTTTATCCAAAGCGACTTACACTCTCAACACTGAGGGCAATCCCCACCGGAGCACTTTGGGGTGAAGCGTCTCAACGACATGCTGACTGCAGTGGGACTCGAACTTGCTATCCCCCTGATTCAAAGTTAAGCGCACTAACCCACTGAGCCACACGTACCCCTCAAGTACAGGTGGCTGACGTTTTGGCCGTCACCTCGCAAATCTATTGGCTAGTGCTCCATGTGATACAATGCCATTTCTCACAAATGATTTCTTTTATATACGATTTATTGAATTGTATGAAGGGTGATGACAACATGCTCTCAAGGCCACGGGGAACCCTGCAAAGTAAATCAATTCCCATCTGCGACCGCTGCATAGAGTGGCTTTGATTGTTGGAATATCTGTTTTGGAAAAGTAGGAAATCGTCGTATACGCACCCCCTCCAACTCCGTTGTGTGAAAGGGGGTTGCAGAGGCTGTAGCTTTATACGACAAGCACTTTGTTGCAGTGTACTCAGCCCTTAAAATGGCTTTGAAGCACTAGGAGGTGCACATTTTGGCATGCAGTTATTTGAGCTGTTCTTTACCAGCTGAATGTATCCCAGCATGCCTTTTGCACTTTACAGGGGGTGAAGATAAAGTGTGTGTCGGTGTGTTTCTGCAGGAGCTTCACACCTCGGTCTGACACACACCGCCTCGCTCAGCACGGCTCCCCTGGGTCAATTTGGTTTTGTCACTTACTGTAGGAGCCCTCAGCGTGCGCGTGTGTGTGTGTGTGGTGTGTGTGTGTGTGTGTGTGTGTGTGTGTGTGTGTGTGTGTGTGTGTGTGTGTGTGTGTGTGTGTGTGTGTGTGTGTGTGTGTGTGTGTGTGTGTGTGTGTGTGAAGGTGAGGAAGAGGATGGATTTGATGAAGGCCGTTATGCCAGCTCCATGCGAGGTGTATTGATCCCTCTGGGGCCGAGGCGATTTTCGGTGATGACCGCTCAGATGATAGGAGTGGTAATGGATATTATGATGAAGGTGAGGAAGAGGATGGATTTGATGAAGGCCGTTATGATGATGATAATGCTATGAAGCAGCGAGGGCTTCCGGTTTATCGATGCATGGCGTGCGGGAAACGATGTGCGTGATGCAAAGAAAGTGAAGGTGGTGGAGATGTTAGAGGATAAGAGGACAATGAAGATGGTGCATATGAAACGTGCGTGTGTGTGTGTGTGCGTGCGTGTGTGTGCCACATGCACTCTTTTTGGCACAGTCGCCAAGCCAGAAACAATATGTGTTAGTGAGCAGTGTGTACGAGCGGGTCAGCGTGCCTGTGTTTGACGACAGGTCACAGCTCTGTCGTCACATGACCTTTAGATCATCGTGAGCGCTCTCAACCCCCGCGGAGGTGATGCATGATTCTGTTTGTGCAGAATGTGTCTTATCTGGCAACTGTGTGCCATATTGCACAGAAGAAGAAGAAGAAGAAGAAGAAGAAGAAGAAGAAGAAGAAGAAGAAGAAGAAGAAGAAGAAGAAGAAGAAGAAGAAGAAGAATAAAAGAGGCACTTTACAGAAGGCGTAGTGAAACCTCCCGACATCTACTCACTTTGTCCCTCTCTGTCTCTACTTCCACACTTGTTCCATCCATATGTAATGACCCCCGGGATGCTGTTGGTCGTGATGCCATAAAAAAGTGGGTATTAAAATGACCGCACACTCTCCATGGGGGGGTAGTGAATGAAAGGAATGGGAGACTGATGCATTTACTGCCTCATCGGAGACTTGTCCAAACACACAGCATCCACCTGCTGATAACGCATCACCTGGCGATGCTCGTGGACTGATGGCGGGGTGGATCTGTGACAGCGGCTGCTCTGTCGTCGCCCTCTCATGACTGGAGTACTATAACCAGCGTCCCTAGGGACTGCTGGAGATGCACAGTTGTTGCTGGGGGAGAAAACGTAGAATAACTGCATGTAATTATGCAGCGCGTGTTCTCATTTCTCTCTGCTTGCACCCCACACTCCCCCCCAGGCTTTTCTCTCGTTGCTCAGCTGCTTATTCTACCACTCTTGATCCCCACAGTCAACATATGCTAAGGTCAGGGTCGATGTGGTGTGAATGAATCCGTTGGCGTTTGTGTGTGTGTGTGTGTGTGTGTGTGTGTCTTCAATTTGACTTATGTAAATACTGGTACAAAATAAATGAATTTAAATGATGAAATTACCGCAATACGTATTTTGTTGCATCAAATAATGAATCTGTCTCGACAAAATCTAAATTATATATTCCACTCAATTGAATTTTTCCTCTTAATCGTACCTTAAAGTCACTCGCTGTCATTCATATATATGTAATCCTAAGAGCTGCAATGCATTGTGGGGCAGTTGAGGAAGTGTCCATTATTGTCAGTTGTTGCTGATGTAGTAAACATCCGGAGATGTCTCGCCTAAGTAAAAGTAATGTATTTGCCCGATGGCCCATTCCATGAAAATATTGACAAAATTCAATATAATTATTTTTAATATATTTACTGTCGGTTCAATTTCCCTAAGGGATCGATAAATTGTACGTTAAGCTAATAATTGATGTATTATTTGTTGATACTTGTTATTAATATAAATCTTAATCTTTAATGTCACTAAAGTTGGCAAATAAATGTAGTGGTAAAGTAAAAAAAATACAATATAAGCCTCTGAATTTTTGTGGAGTAGAAGAACAAAATAGCAAATAATGGAAATACTCAAGTAAAATAAAAAGATAAATGTACTCAACTGTCCACGGTTACATCAATGGATGGTCAAAGAGAAGAGACAAGGGATGAATGTCTAAAGAGATTAATATATAATATATAGATTAATAAAGAATTAAACAGAGGTCAGAGTTCAGATGGATTTCACCGTGCCGGGCCTCGAGAAGGAACTGTCTCTGGCAGCATGACTCGGTGAAGCTAACGGGTTTAGCGTTAGCAAATGGCTGGAGGACAGAGCAGGTCCATGTTAGAATGATACTGGTGGAGGGTAAGCTTAACCTGCACCCTTACACACAAGAGAGCAACCCTGCAAAGAAAAGCCACCTGAACCAGTCATCATAGAAAACACTGTACACACTGGATCATGTCAGCTAACCATGTAGCCATTAGCTGTGGAGCTAGCGTAGCCACTTGATGGGCGGATTTGTGCTCTCTACCTATTAGTGTAATTTTTTGTACAGAATTTTTTTTTTACGCCGATATATTTACTGGAAATGACTTTGTTAGTAGCAATGTTCAGCTTCTAGGCATTTTCCCTCAAACCAAAATATATCTCCTCATTGCTATGTCACTTATCAGACGTTCCTTGCCCACTGCGGTGCTTTCAATGCGAGAAAACGATAAATAGAAACAGGGCGTCCGACAAAAGTCAAACAGGTTCACAATCAGAATCGAGTGTATTGCCCAAGTACGTTAACAAATAATTAGCTTTGGTGTAAATGGTGCACACATAAACACAGCAGGAGGGATACGTTGAAGAAAGGTGTAAAACAAATAGTACTATTTTTAAAAACCATTACAACAAATTAAAAAATATGAAAATTAAATACATTGAAGCTGAGACAAATACTAGAATTGGAAGTGGAGAGCTGTACAGATTCTCAAAGAGGAAGCGTTGAACAAGAATGTGCAAAAATACAGTGAAATGTTAAGGATTTACATTATTAAAATAACTTGATGTCCATTAATGTAATGCAAAGACGTGGTGAATTAGGACGTTCTGAAAGAAAACCAGTATATTCATTTTGTCGCTGATGCCCAAATTGCATTCAGTTAGAACACGGTGTTCGAAAGACATTTTATCTCTTCAGGAAATATTCTGTAGCTTTTCAGTAAAAGTTTTTTTTGTGAAAAGGAAAACGATTGATGGTTAACAGCTTTGAAAGTTATTCCCCGCTGATGCATTCAAGGACCTGTGATCTCATCTGAGGGGTGGAAATCACCCGTGAGAGATGTCCAGCACGCTGTCAGAAAATCAATCCTTGAACATAGCAACATGAAGAGCATGTCCCTGTTCTGCATTACCACACCTTGACAACACTGATGGGATTCTTTATTTATCTCAGACAAGCTTTACATCTCAGCAAGAGACATTTCTTTCTGTTTTTCACACGAGCTGTGAGCATCGTAGAAAAATAGTAAATATACTTTTATGTAATGCAAACTATGAGTGATTGGAATATGAAATATTATAAATTATTTATCTAATATATCATATTCCAATCACTTTTAGACTCTTATTGCAGTATTTACTTGCACAATTTTTTCTGTTTTTCTGTTTTATTGTGTTGCTCTGTTGGAGGAGCCTGTGACCTAAGATTTTCATCGTCATAACTACACTGTAGCTATGTTCGCATGACCAATAAAAGCCGTGTGTGTTGGAGGAGGGGCTCTGTAAGGAAGTCTGAAGGAAGAGGCAGATTTTTTTCGGCTGTGTACTTGAGCTGGTTTCTCCATTCTTACCCACCCTATCTTTAAGTGTTAAACCTGTACCCTAAGTAGCACAATATAAAATAATGTAACCTAATTACTTTGCTCTACTTTTGGATTACCCCAATATGAAATGCAATGCAAATAAATACAGCTGTTATGTCAGACATCAGAACGAAGTTACCTCAAGAAACCAAGATATTTAGGATACAAAAAGTGTCCTCTGCTCAGAGATTTTATCTACCGTACTTTTCGGACTATAAACCGCGACTTTTTCCCCCATTTTTTTTGTACAGCTAACGGCCACTAGGGAACCTCCTAAATCTATGGATTTTACAGGTAAAATTAACCACCTTTAACACTACGGGCTCTATGACCGGTCCGCGCCCGCCACCTTTAAGCGGCGGGCTCCAGCAGGAAAAGCTGGAGGCCGGAAAAGAGTGAGACAGGTAGCGCGCCAAAGTAAAAGTGGAACCGAGAGACAGAACGAGAGCAAGACAGACGGACAATTTAGCTGCTGCGGCTTATATGCAGGTGCGCTTTGTAGTCCGAAAAGTACGGTACATGAAAACCTGCCTTTCTTGACGCATATTCAAGCAGCAGCCGATACACCAACTGTGGGGGAAACTTCTGTAGCAATGGAGAGTCAGGACTCGGAGAGACACGATGGAGAGCTGGAGCTTTGATGTCAAACACTGACGGTGTATTTGGAGCTTCGTCCGGAGAATTCACAAGACGTGTCCCGAGCCACGATCTGACCACACGGTTGAGATGCCACGATCAATTCTGAAGAGCCCTCCTGCAGCTCCAGGTTCAACTAGTTCAGAGTTTGATAATCTACATTCTTCAATAGATAGACTAAACAGCTGAGGACACTGAATCACATTTGTTGTCTCTTATGGCTCGGGGTCCTCTACACCTGAGAAGGATGTGTTCCAGGTGTCCCACAACAATGACTATCTCTGACCGAGAGCTGCCCGGTCACAAACTGGCAACATCAACAATATGCTTGGGCAGCCCCTCCTTAAGGGGGATAACGGCTGCTCAAGGCTGGTCTGCTGCGTCAGAGGGCGAAGGAGGACATGCAGGGGAGAGCATTCCCCAACACCAACAATGAAACACATGAGCACATACTACAGTTTAAAGAAGCAGAAATAAGTGGACAGAAAATGCTCCGTTTTAGTTCAATACACACAGCTTTTTCTGACTTTTTTTATTGGGTTTTCAGACAAATAACAGGCAACAGTAGTATACAGAGTATCACATTTAGGTAATACACAAACAGGGAAGAAATACAAGATTAGAGAAGGAGAATAAACAGCGCACCTGTCTGGTAAAACAAAACAAAATAAGCCACAAGCAAACAAAGCAAACACGATAGGTCGCCTCTGACAGTAAAACATCTTGATACATGGCAGCAGTAAATACACACAGTTAAGCTCACATACACTATTTTATGAACTTATAGGTTCACCTACTGAATTAAAAATAGAACAAATCAACCAAAGAAAGTGAAAACCATAAAGCAGATTCAGGCAGCAGGCGAATAGATTCACACGTAAAGTATTATCCTACAGAACAGAGAAGAGATATCATCGGATGATACCGTGATGTTCTGTGCAGGTCCCTCCAATCAGGAGGCTGTTGTTAAATTACAGGCTGTTTTTAACACTATTCAGACTCAGCTCTCTGAATTAAAGCTTCTTTTAAATGTTGATCAAACCAAGGTAATGCTCTTTTCAAAAGATAAAAATACACCAGAGCCTGTTTTGGATATTGTTACGATGCAAGGAATAAAACTCAAAGTTGTTGCCTGTTACAAATACCTTGGTATCTGGCTTGATGATTGTCTCTCTTTTAAACTTCATGTCACTAATCTGCTTAAAAAGCTGAGGGTTAGGCTAGGTTTCTTCTACAGGAACAAGTCCTGCTTCTCGCTTGAGGCCAGGAGAAGGCTCTGTGACCTTTGACCTGTGCTGGACTATGGGGATCTGGTCTATATGAATGCACCTGCCCATTGCCTGAGCAAGTTAGATGCTGCGTATCACAGCGCTCTGAGATTTGTCACTAACTGTAAAGCACTGACTCATCACTGTACCCTGTCTGCCAAGGCAGGTCTGCCTTCACTCTCTGTACGGAGGCTCAGTCACTGGTACACGTTTATCTATAAAGCGTTGTTGGGTAAACTCCCGTATTATATCTGCTCTCTGATAACACAGAGAGTTGCAAGCAGCTATTGTCTGAGGTCACATGATGTGGTCTTGTTAGATGTGCCAAGAGCAAGGACTGTCTTAGGTAAGACAGCTTTTATGAGCAGCTCCACTTGCTCGGAACAATCTTCAGCAAGAATTGAAACTGAGCAATCTCATTCCTCTGCATGTTTTTAAAGCTAGGCTAAGTGGAATGCTCGTTGATACAATGGGCACTTGTAAATGTCTATAACTATGTATCCTGTGAATATAATGTATGATGTCCTTTATTGTTTCATGTTTCATGTGGAACCGATATGCTGCAGGTCTCCCTTGAAAAACGAGATCTATGATCTCAATGGGACCAGTCTGGATAAATAAAGGTTTGAAATGAAAATCTGATCCTTTTACAACAAATAAGATATCCTCTTTTTAGGTTTTTGATAACATGCTAGTTATCCCTATTATTTAGAAATGTAACAGTAATCTGATTACATATTGTTTTATGTAACCGTCAGGATATGCATTTACCTTTTTCTGTGTCTTGATCATGTAATCCCGTTACTCCCCACGCCTGCGCATGATAGTTATGTGAACGAAGTATTAGTCCCATACATATTAAATGCCAGCTTGAGATCTCATAAGGCCTTAGGATTTAAAGTATAACCGTGAATTATTAATTGTAAAGCATTGTGTATTGCGCTACAGTTTTCTCATCGATTAACAACTTTCTTCGACATCAAGAAAGTTGACGAGAAAGTTGGTATAGTCTTTTTCCTTTGTCTTCAATCCACGATAAGAGATGGTCAACTTCTCCAAAAGCAAACTCAAGGTGCTTCCTTTCTTATCTCCTTTTAATATAGGGCACTGACACAGCCTTCACTAAAGGAAAGGAGATAATGGCGTCCCACATTTCCATGCAGCAGCCACATTTTAAGCCACGCACCATTTGGCCGCCAATAGCATTCACCGGGTTGAATTGTACGGAGGTGTGATCAACTTTAGGACAGGAATCTTTATTACGTTTGTCACTGACTTCAGTTGCTTAATAAACATTTGTAGCCAAGTGCACTTAGATTTCTTCTGTCTTTTCCTACGTCTTTATGAAGTCTCCTTCACACTATTCCTTGACATCATGACGTTAGTGGTTAGTAAAATACATGCTACTCACAGCCTTGGTTTCTACATCCTTCTGTTTTTACCCAGTCACTGTGACAATGATAATAATAATAATAATAATAATAATAATAATAATACATTTTATTTCGAGGAGCCTTTCAGGACACCCAAGGTCGCCTGACGGCCCGTCCACACTACAGCGTCGACAACTCCAATCTGCCCATTCACTTTCAATGGGGTGACGTCACGTTGCCTCGCTTTTTCGCCGAACTGAATTGTGGGTAGCAGAGCGGTCCGTCTCCGCCGTCTCCGCCGTCAGAAGTTGAACATTCAACTTCTGAATGTTCCGGAGACGCCGGAGTAGCCAGCGCCAGCCAATCAAATCCCGTTTCTGAAAATCTGACAGCTCAAGCCGTAGCCAATCAAACCGCGTCTAAGCTGGGAGAGATATCCCGCCGTTCATTTCTATATTTAAAAAAAAGTCGGAGGAGAAACTAACTATCGCCGTAGCAAATCACCCGGTTTTGTATGACCAGACCCTCTTCACCTACCGGGATACAAACCGGAGGAACCAGGCATGGAGGGAGGTGGCAGAGACAGTGGGGGAAACTGGTAGGTTTTCGCCTGTTTGGGAGTTTATATATATATATTGCTCCCATAAAATCCCCGGGGGTTTTTGCTTTGTATGTCGGGGGCGGGAGATTCATGTGATTGGTTGTTGGTCATGTTGCTTGAATAAAATCCCCAAGCTCCAGACACGCCCAGCTCCAAGCTTTTTTTGAAGCTGTAGTGTGGACGCTCCGTTACAGTGCATTTACAAGTTAAAACAGCTAAAACAAAAACGGAACACAAATTAATCGAACCGACGGCAATACAGCAGCATGAAAGCATAAAACAGGCAAGACAAGAGAGTGGAGTGACGGAGTGACGGAGTGACGGAGTGAGAGGGGGATCTGTGATGGAGTGAGAGGGGGATCTGTGATGGCAGGTTGAATGTGCTTTAGAGTGAGGAGGCCAGTTTAAACAGGTGGGATTTGAATGTCGTGATGGAGTCAGACTGTTTGATGTGTGGAGGCAGAGAGTTCCAGAGCCTGGGCGCGGTGCAGCTAATAACAACTGTCTCCCTAAAACCACAGCTGCTAGGAACTTAAATAACTTTAGAGCAAGTGGACATGAATTTAAAGGGCACACATAAATAACAATAGAGGCGAAGTCTCACACTCACATTCATGGCACATTTCCCGTTTGAATTGTGCCACGAATTACACACATGATGTTTGTCAATTTAAAGGATAATTTTGCAAGTCAAAAAAATAGCAATGTGTCGTAAAACTGTGAAGTAACACTTTGTTTTGTGTGAAACCGCTCAATGAACTACAACTCCCATCTCGCACCACACACCCAGACGGCCGTCACGCTGAAACATTTCACTTCTTTCTTTCAGAACGAGGCAGAAAGTATTAAAAGAGGTGAAAATCACTCCGAGTCTGGGCGCGTTGAGAGCTGTGCACACACACAAGGGGAGTTAGTCGGTCCGTGAGAGCCAGCATGCGGGACCGGGACTCTGGGATTTGTAGTCTTTCTAGTTGCGTATTTTTCATCGTCTTATATTTCAACAGTTTTACGACAAAATGTGACTTTTTTGACGTGGAAATTATTTTTAAAGATTGACAAACATCATGTGTGTAATTCGTGGCTCAATTCAAACGGGATCGAAAGATACGTTTTCTCTCCATTGACTTCAATGCATACTTTTTCCGAAATAAGGTCCCATGGGGCGGAAGTAGATGGGCGGGACTTCACCTCTCTATCGTCTTTGAGTCATTTTTAGATACCAGTGCAGCAAAGACTCCTATGGCAGGTGTTGTTTTAACAAATGTTAACAAAACTCAGCGAGACAGAACGTATCTGACCCTCTTATGCGGTTAGATATAAACAGAAATACATAAAATATGAGGGATAGAATTTAAATAAATGGCCAACTTTGATCTTTGTTGTGTACAAAGTGAAGCTGCCGGCTTTGAAGTGTTCCCAGTTGGGTCTATTTGTGTAAGCTTGTGGTTTATTTATACATGACTAAAGGCATTTTAATGTTGCCATCTCAAAGTTGACATCCTCGTTTTGTTTGATTGATCGTTGTGTTTGTCGGCTGATTAAAAAAAAGCGCTCCTTTTCATATCTCCATGGATCTCCTTTGCTCGTTCTCCCTCAGCCTTCTGGCTTTATCTGCCTCCCTCTCATTGTTTGAAGATGCGCTCTGCAGCCATTGATTTATCCACCTCCCCCCCCCCCCCCTCCCAAAGCCATGATCCCATCACCGGCTGCATCTTCACACTTATGTGGTCTCTAATGAACAAACGGAGGCGGCAAGAGTCACTTAGCCGGCAGTCCACTCATCTCTTTGTGACGAGCGTTCCTCAGAGGCAGAATCAGCTCGTTCACAGCGTGACTGACTCAACGTGAATAACAGATCGTGAGTGCACACAGTCACACCTCGCTAAAGCACACCTCCACCAGGACCGGCATACTGTAATCTGATTTACTGCCCCCCCAACACACACACACACACACACACACACACACACACACACACACACCACACACACACACACACCACACACACCACACACACACACACACACACACACACACACACACACACACACACACACACACACACACACACACACGCACGCACGCACACACAGGCACACGCACACACACACAGGCACACACACACACACGCACACACACCACACGCACACACACATGCACGCAACACACACACACACACACACACACACACACAACACACACCACACACACACACACACACACACACACATACACACACACACATACACATGCCACACACACACACACACCACACACACACACACACACACACACACACACACACACACACACACGCACACGCACAGGCGCACACGCACGCACGCACGCACGCACGCACGCACACACACACACACACACACACACACAGTCACGATCCCACATTTGTTTCAATTAAGCAGTGAAGTGGAGCTGCATTTGACTCTCGGCAATATGCTGCATTCACACAACTCTGTTAGCCAATTATGAATAAGCTAACGGCCGTTTGGATTACAGAGGCACGTGGGAGTTGTGGCGGATTTTTACTGGGGGAAGATGAATCTAAGTATCACAAGAGAATGCTGCATTCTTGTCCTATTGAATAGATAAACCCCACATAGAAACCCTACACCTCAACAACCCTTTGGTGCAGACCAAACTATTGAGATGTAACATGTTCATTAGTAGACTTTAGAGGTGCTGGATTTTGTTTCCTTTGGACAAAACCAATGTAGCTGTTTCATTCTTTTTCTAAGTCTTTGTGCTAAGCTAAGCTAACCGTGTCACTCAAGTGTTTCATGTGTTCAAAAAGCAAATCAAACACAGGTCCAAGCAGCAAAACCAATGTGGAACTGCCTGAAAGAGACCATGATATGTTTTGAGGTTGTTGTATAGGTGCATGTAAATCTGCAATAGTGACATCACTATGTAACACTCACGCTTCTATTGGCTAGCGCTCCAACACATTGTACACGATAATTATATAGAAAGTCTATTAGAAAATGACCCAACTTCTCACTTGATTATTACCTCACATTACATCGTCCTGACAACTTCATGGTCTCTGTGGGGACTGTTGCCCCTTTCACACCAACGCGTTTTCAGCGCCGGCTCGGAGCGAGAGCCTGAAAAGTACCGGTTTTTCCTGTTCACACCGCAGCGGCGCCGCCTCTTAGCTCCGGAATCCGGTTCACTTCCAGCTCCAAAAAATTGTCGGTCTAGAAGCAAGAGCTTCGGAGCTAAGAGGCAGCGTCGCTTACGTCTCTCTTACGTCGAGGCGTGCAGGAAACTAAACCCACCTCCCATGGGTCGACTGTCATGCCTGCCTACAAGCAGTAGTGCCTATAAACACACTTTATAAAGTCAGGCAACACTAACCAGGCTTCGTGTGATTCTGTTTATTGGTACCTTACTTTGACCATCCGTTCGCTGTTATCGATCATTGTGGAGAGAGGCAGACGTGTTGTTTTTTATTATAGCAGCTATCGATGGAATCCATACCTGGGCTGCACAGGTTGAAAAGTATAAGGTTGGAGAAGTCGTTATTCAATTTAATCTGGCTTTGCTTTAAAAGCAACACGATCATCGACCCGACGCAGTCCCCCGTTGTTGTTGTTGTTGTTGTTGTTGTTGTTGTGAGCGCTGTTGGGGAGCAAATCAGCGATGTAAACGGTGACGTCATGACGCAGCAGCGGCAGCACCATCCCGGCTCTGGGCGGTGTGAACAAAGCGGGAAACCGAAGCTGAACCAGAAAAGCTCCCGCTCGGAGCGAGAAAGGGAAAAGCGCCGGTGTGGAAGCCGCGTCAGAGAGACACGAGGAGAGCTGGAGCTTTGATGGCAAACACTGACGGTTTATTTGGAGCTTCGGCCGGAGAATTCACAAGACATGTCACGGGTCATGAGTTGACCACATGGTTGAGGTGCCACAATCAATTCTGAAGAACTCTTCTGTAGCTCGAGGTTTTAACTATCAGAGTGTGATAATCAACATTCTTCATCAGCGAGACTAAACAAATATGGACCCTGAATCTAACTTGAGCTGTCGTCCATAGAAAAGAACGTGTGCCAGGGAACCTAAAAAGAAGGGCTTCTCGATGTCCCTGAACAGTAAACTACCTCATGTCAGCTTGTGCTCGGTCATAAGCTGGCAACAACAAAGCTGCCCCTCCTTAAGGGAGATAGCCGCAATACCCAAGGCCGTAGACCCCACGTGTCAAACTCACGGCCCGGGGGCCAAATCAGGCCCTCGGTGGATTTAATTTCGGCCCGCAGGATAATTTCTAATTACTATTAGATCTGGCCCGCCGCCGGTATATCGCACGCACACCTTCACTCCATCCTGAGGGTCTCCTCCGCTCAGAGCCTGAGCCCAAACATTGATGACCTTGCACCCAAGATGAGAGGCCAAGTATCTGAGCTAGCATCACAGAGCAGCAACCTGAGTTCAATGGATGCTTCCTTCTGCACTTTCTCTCACGACAACAGGGCATGTTTGGCTTCTCTTTGAGGGGAATAGTTTTCTTGAAGCTGTTGTTGGCCTGTGGAGAAATGTACTCATAAGAAATGACTCTGGAGAAGCTGCAGATAGAGCCATAAGAAATGAATGCAACTGATTATTTAATGTTGTTTTTATAGGCAATACTTTAAGCTTTGTTAGTTCCAGGTTTAATATGTGCAATAAGTTCATTTCAATACGTTCTGCAATAAACATTGAACCAGTCCGGCCCTCGACTAGCACCCATTTTTTAATTTTGGCCCACTGTGTATTTGAGTCTGACCCCCTGCCGTAGACCTATGCCATGGGAAAGGAGACAGTGAAAAGAGAAAAAGATGAACTGTGTCAAAGGTTGAATACCTAAGCGAATTATTCCCCAACAGTCTCTATCGCTATTATTCATGTCTTATTCAAAACAGCATCATGTCCACTTTGTATATTTAGAGTAAAATAGATGATAAATCAAGGTGTGCTTTAGGTCGCGGCTACCTTGTGATTGAGAGACGGATGGGTTTGAATTCATTGTAATGTTTGATCCCCTTAAAATGTCCTGTTCAGTGCTCAATTCCTCACATTCAGGGATTTGGCTGCGACAGCTTTACTTCATATGGTATGGCCAGTAACTCATGATGACTAATGTTAGCAAACTTACATTTTCCATTAGTCTATAATTACAACTTGATGCCACAGTGGCCCCCACCTCCAATTAAAGTTACATGCTTTCGGAAAACGGTAATTTTGAAGTTTGCTGAACATTTCCATGACAACTGGCTCGTCTCGTTTGCTGTGGTAGAAACACTTTATAATGAATTTATGAACTCAGATAAAGTACAATATAATGAGTAAGAAAAGTAGAAAAGAAGATTAAACATGTTCTGTATGACACATTACATTAAAGTACATCTGCATTAAAGCTGCAAGTTACAATCATTTCAATTATCAACAATTCTGCCGATTATCTTATATAAATTAATCGATTAATAAGAGGTGAAAAATGTCCACCCCAGCTTCTCAAAGTTCAATGGAATGTCTTTAATGTATTTTTTGTGATTCCTACACTGCTCACTCTTGATATGTATCCAAAAATGCGTTGAACAAATCTGGCTTTAATAAAGATAATCAAGTTATTATAACGTCCACAATCATATTTCCTAAATAATCAAGGTGTGAAACGGTTACAGTCAACAAAAAATACATCGACCCTTCACCATCTCTTCCATACGTCGCCCATATCCCTCTTCCATATGTCGCCCATATCGCTCTTCCATACGTCGCCCATATCCCTCTTCCATACGTCGCCCATATCCCTCTTCCATACATCGCCCATATCCCTCTTCCATACGTCGCCCATTTCCCTCTTCCATACGTCGCCCATATCCCTGTTCCATACGTCGCCCATATCCCTCTTCCATACGTCGCCCATATCCCTCTTCCATACGTCGCCCATATCCCTCTTCCATACGTCGCCCATATCCCTCTTCCATACGTCGCCCATATCCCTCTTCCATACGTCGCCCATATCCCTCTTCCATACGTCGCCCATATCCATCTTCCATACGTCGCCCATATCCCTCTTCCATATGTCGCCCATATCCCTCTTCCATACGTCGCCCATATCCCTCTTCCATACGTCGCCCATATCCCTCTTCCATACTTCGCCCATATCCCTCTTCCATACGTCGCCCATATCCCTCTTCCATACATCGCCCATATCCCTCTTCCATACGTCGCCCATATCCCTCTTCCATACGTCGCCCATATCCCTCTTCCATACGTCGCCCATATCCCTCTTCCATACTTCGCCCATATCCCTCTTCCATACGTCGCCCATATCCCTCTTCCATACAGTATGTCGCCCATATCCCTCTTCCATACTTCGCCCATATCCCTCTTCCATATGTCGCCCATATCCCTCTTCCATACGTCGCCCATATCCCTCTTCCATACAGTATGTCGCCCATATCCCTCTTCCATATGTCGCCCATATCCCTCTTCCATACGTCGCCCATATCCCTCTTCCATACAGTATGTCGCCCATATCCCTCTTCCATACTTCGCCCATATCCCTCTTCCATATGTCGCCCATATCCCTCTTCCATACGTCGCCCATATCCCTCTTCCATACAGTATGTCGCCCATATCCCTCTTCCATACATCGCCCATATCCCTCTTCCATACGTCGCCCATATCCCTCTTCCATACGTCGCCCATATCCCTCTTCCATACGTCGCCCATATCCCTCTTCCATACGTCGCCCATATCCCTCTTCCATACGTCGCCCATATCCCTCTTCCATACGTCGCCCATATCCATCTTCCATACGTCGCCCATATCCCTCTTCCATACATCGCCCATATCCCTCTTCCATACGTCGCCCATATCCCTCTTCCATACGTCGCCCATATCCCTCTTCCATACGTCGCCCATATCCCTCTTCCATACATCGCCCATATCCCTCTTCCATACGTCGCCCATATCCCTCTTCCATACGTCGCCCATATCCCTCTTCCATACGTCGCCCATATCCCTCTTCCATACGTCGCCCATATCCCTCTTCCATACGTCGCCCATATCCCTCTTCCATACGTCGCCCATATCCCTCTTCCATTCGTCGCCCATATCCCTCTTCCATACGTCGCCCATATCCCTCTTCCATACGTCGCCCATATCCCTCTTCCATACGTCGCCCATATCCCTCTTCCATACGTCGCCCATATCCCTCTTCCATACGTCGCCCATATCCCTCTTCCATACGTCGCCCATATCCCTCTTCCTAGTCGCCCATATCCCTCTTCCATCGTCGCCCATATCCCTCTTCCATACGTCGCCCATATCCCTCTCCATACGTCGCCCATATCCCTCTTCCATACGTCGCCCATATCCCTCTTCCATACGTCGCCCATATCCCTCTTCCATACGTCGCCCATATCCCTCTTCCATACAGTATGTCGCCCATATCCCTCTTCCATACGTCGCCCATATCCCTCTTCCATACGTCGCCCATATCCCTCTTCCATACAGTATGTCGCCCATATCCCTCTTCCATACTTCGCCCATATCCCTCTTCCATACAGTATGTCGCCCATATCCCTCTTCCATACGTATGCGCCCATATCCCTCTTCCATACGTATCGCCCATATCCCTCTTCCATATGTCGCCCCATATCCCTCTTCCATACGTCGCCCATATCCCCTCCATATGTACACCCATATCCCTCTATCCATATGTCGCCCATATACCTCGTCCATATGTCGCCCATATCCCTCTTCCATAATGTCGCACCATATCCCTCTTCCATACGTATGCCCATATCCCTCTTCATACAGTTCGCCCATATCCCTCTTCCATTACGTCGCCCATATCCCTCTTCCATACGTCGCCCATATCCCTCTTCCATACGTCGCCCATATCCCTCTTCCATACGTCGCCCATATCCCTCTTCCATACGTCGCCCATATCCCTCTTCCATACGTCGCCCATATCCCTCTTCCATACGTCGCCCATATCCCTCTTCCATACATCGCCCATATCCCTCTTCCATACGTCGCCCATATCCCTCTTCCATACGTCGCCCATATCCCTCTTCCATACGTCGCCCATATCCCTCTTCCATACGTCGCCCATATCCCTCTTCCATACATCGCCCATATCCCTCTTCCATACGTCGCCCATATCCCTCTTCCATACGTCGCCCATATCCCTCTTCCATACGTCGCCCATATCCCTCTTCCATACAGTCGCCCATATCCCTCTTCCATACGTCGCCCATATCCCTCTTCCATACGTCGCCCATATCCCTCTTCCATACGTCGCCCATATCCCTCTTCCATACGTCGCCCATATCCCTCTTCCATACGTCGCCCATATCCCTCTTCCATACGTCGCCCATATCCCTCTTCCATACGTCGCCCATATCCCTCTTCCATACGTCGCCCATATCCCTCTTCCATACGTCGCCCATATCCCTCTTCCATACGTCGCCCATATCCCTCTTCCATACGCGCCCATATCCCTCTTCCATACGTCGCCCATATCCCTCTTCCATACGTCGCCCATATCCCTCTTCCATACGTCGCCCATATCCCTCTTCCATACGTCGCCCATATCCCTCTTCCATACGTCGCCCATATCCCTCTTCCATACGTCGCCCATATCCCTCTTCCATACGTCGCCCATATCCCTCTTCCATACGTCGCCCATATCCCTCTTCCATACGTCGCCCATATCCCTCTTCCATACGTCGCCCATATCCCTCTTCCATACGTCGCCCATATCCCTCTTCCATACGTCGCCCATATCCCTCTTCCATACGTCGCCCATATCCCTCTTCCATACGTCGCCCATATCCCTCTTCCATACGTCGCCCATATCCCTCTTCCATACGTCGCCCATATCCCTCTTCCATACGTCGCCCATATCCCTCTTCCATACGTCGCCCATATCCCTCTTCCATACGTCGCCCATATCCCTCTTCCATACGTCGCCCATATCCCTCTTCCATACGTCGCCCATATCCCTCTTCCATACGTCGCCCATATCCCTCTTCCATACGTCGCCCATATCCCTCTTCCATACGTCGCCCATATCCCTCTTCCATACGTCGCCCATATCCCTCTTCCATACGGCGCCCATATCCCTCTTCCATACGTCGCCCATATCCCTCTTCCATACGTCGCCCATATCCCTCTTCCATACGTCGCCCATATCCCTCTTCCATACGTCGCCCATATCCCTCTTCCATACGTCGCCCATATCCCTCTTCCATACGTCGCCCATATCCCTCTTCCATACGTCGCCCATATCCCTCTTCCATACGTCGCCCATATCCCTCTTCCATACATCGCCCATATCCCTCTTCCATACGTCGCCCATATCCCTCTTCCATACATCGCCCATATCCCTCTTCCATACGTCGCCCATATCCCTCTTCCATACATCGCCCATATCCCTCTTCCATACGTCGCCCATATCCCTCTTCCATACGTCGCCCATATCCCTCTTCCATACAGTCGCCCATATCCCTCTTCCATACATCGCCCATATCCCTCTTCCATACGGCGCCCATATCCCTCTTCCATACGTCGCCCATATCCCTCTTCCATACGTCGCCCATTATCCCTCTTCCATACGTCGCCCATATCCCTCTTCCATACGTCGCCCATATCCCTCTTCCATACATCGCCCATATCCCTCTTCCATACGTCGCCCATATCCCTCTTCCATACGGCGCCCATATCCCTCTTCCATACGTCGCCCATATCCCTCTTCCATACGTCGCCCATATCCCTCTTCCATACGGCGCCCATATCCCTCTTCCATACGTCGCCCATATCCCTCTTCCATACGTCGCCCATATCCCTCTTCCATACATCGCCCATATCCCTCTTCCATATGTCGCCCATATCCCTCTTCCATACGTCGCCCATATCCCTCTTCCATACGTCGCCCATATCCCTCTTCCATATGTCGCCCATATCCCTCTTCCATACGTCGCCCATATCCCTCTTCCATACATCGCCCATATCCCTCTTCCATACGTCGCCCATATCCCTCTTCCATACGTCGCCCATATCCCTCTTCCATACGTCGCCCATATCCCTCTTCCATACATCGCCCATATCCATGTGACCCAGCGGCGGACTGGGACTAAAAATCAGCCCGGGACTCTCGACGGACCCACCTCGGTACCGCCGGCCCACCTCGGTACCGCAAGTAAATACCGCTAGTAAATTGTCAACTGGGGGGGGGGGGATTATTACTTACGTGTACTCATTTTAAATACTTGTACCTCACTGTAGTATTTTCGATTCCTTTTCAGATGCTCGTAATGCTATTTTATACTTCCCCCCCCCTACGTCTCAGAGGTTAATGGGATAGTGTAGACAAAGTTAACAAAAGAAAATCCTCTTTCCTGACTGGAATTTGAAAAGATAATGATTTAGTTATGAAGCTGCTGCATGCGAAGTAGACGCATTAAGACACAAGTCAAACTATTGCACATTACGTTCAACTGACCAGTGCTTCCTGTGATACAATGGGACAGAAATAAAGAGACTGTTGGGTAAAAATAGGTATTTCGTGAGTGTGTCCGGGATGTTCCTGCTGTCTGCTGTGAGTCATGGAGGCTCCCTCGTGTGCCAGAGCGGCTGATTCGGGCTGGCTTTTGGCCGGCAGGGCGGTGGTGGGTGGGGAGCTGGCACGAAGGCGGCGGCCCTAACTCGGGATTGTCCAAAACCGACCGCTTTAATCCGGATTACGGCCATCATTTCTCTCTCGTTCTGTATCTCCCCTCCGTTGACCCCCTCCTGCTTTCCCCCGCCCATCAACTTCTCCCTTCCTCCTGTCCTACTGCTGTCTCTCTCCTGCAGATACCAACTGTATTTAATGTTGTCTTAAAGGTCAACTATTATGCAAAATCCAATTTTTCATGTCTCTTCTACATCAATATGTGTCCCCTCTTCTTCATGTCTCTTCTACATCAACATGTGTCCCCTCTTCTTCATGTCTCTTCTACATCAACATGTGTCCCCTCTTCTTCATGTCTCTTCTACATCAACATGTGTCCCCTCTTCTTCATGTCTCTTCTACATCAACATGTGTCCCCTCTTCTCCATGTCTCTTCTACATCAACATGTGTCCCCTCTTCTTCATGTCTCTTCTACATCAACATGTGTCCCCTCTTCTTCATGTCTCTTCTACATCAACATGTGTCCCCTCTTCTTCACGTCTCTTCTACATCAACATGTGTCCCCTCTTCTTCATGTCTCTTCTACATCAACATGTGTCCCCTCTTCTTCATGTCTCTTCTACATCAACATGTGTCCCCTCTTCTTCATGTCTCTTCTACATCAACATGTGTCCCCTCTTCTTCATGTCTCTTCTACATCAACATGTGTCCCCTCTTCTTCATGTCTCTTCTACATCAACATGTGTCCCCTCTTCTTCATGTCTCTTCTACATCAACATGTGTCCCCTCTTCTTCATGTCTCTTCTACATCAACATATGTCCCCTCTGTGGAAAGAGACTCTGAAAGCTTCAGGAACAAAGATTTTCTCTCTTTTTGACCCATTTCCATACAAACCTGTCTGAAAATCAGCTGATCAGATTTTGGCCACTTGATGATGTCATAACGATGTGTTGTCTTGTGTCACTATTAGCCAATCAGCAACCAAGGTAACCCCCCCCCCCCCCCCCCCCCCCCCCCCCCCTTATCACCTGAATCTCCTCTAGAGCACCATTGAGTTCTTTGTAACCAAATGTCTCTCAGAGGGGCGTGGGGAGGGGCTCCTTATTTTCATCTGAAGGAACAGACAGAGAATCAGCACTTTGGAAACAGGGCTGAAACAGAGGGGATTATGGGTAATGCTGCAATGATCTGTTTGGTGTTTCAGCCAATCAGAGGCAGGTTCTGTATATATCTGAGACCTTTAATATATTGATGAAAAACAGTATAATAGGGGTACTTTAATTTATATTATTCGATTGCATATTCTGTTCTTGTACATATTATTCTATTTCCATATAGACTTTTTTCACTATTTCTTATTTTGTATTTTATTATATATGTTGCATTGGTAGATCAGAATAATTTCATTGCCGCTTCTACATGTAGCTTTGTGCATATGAGAATAAAACCTTTGAAAATGAATCACATGCCACTCTAAAAAAAGATAAATAATAATATGTGCACAGTGGTTGGTCTGTTGCCATGGTGACCACTCCTGTCAGTTCCCCTTTTTATTATTCCTGGCCCGACGAGCAGTTGTGAACGATCTCTCGGAGTGCATTTTTAGAAAGTCTATTTTTAACATCCGGCCTCCAATTTGACTTCAATGTGACTTGTTTGTTGCCAAGGTAACTGCCACAGTTATTATCGTCATGGAGACCCTTAGAGCGCAATTACTGTAGGCACCAGTGCACAGGATTATTTGTATTTTATACGCTTAACCTCTGGATCAATCTATGCTTTATGAGTTGTTTAAAAATACAAACAAATATATCCTTTTATAGTCATTAGTCAGGCTGAATAATCTATATATCAAATTGTTTTGCAAATGGTTAAAGGGGCCCTATTCTGCTTATGATTGGTTAGCTGGCCGGCTCTGTTGTGATTGGTCGCT
Organism: Pseudochaenichthys georgianus; assembly: GCF_902827115.2. Classification (NCBI taxonomy): domain Eukaryota; kingdom Metazoa; phylum Chordata; class Actinopteri; order Perciformes; family Channichthyidae; genus Pseudochaenichthys; species Pseudochaenichthys georgianus. Next base: position 40,149,774 of record NC_047515.1, read on the forward strand.
TAGAGATGTCCCGCCCCTATGAATATCACGTACAATGTGTCTTTGCATGTGATTGTCTAGCTATATGAGAATTAGTGTTTGCTTCAGAAGGGCTGTGATCGTCATCAATTAATCTCCAGAGCCCGTCAGTTCACATTCATCATCACGCGACTAACATACCTGTGTGTGTGTGTGTGTGTGTGTGTGTGTGTGTGTGTGTGTGTGTGTGTGTGTGTGTGTGTGTGTGTGTGTGTGTGTGTGTGTGTGTGTGTGTGTGTGTGTGTGTGTGTGTGTGTGTGTGTGTGTGTGAGAGAGGACAGGCAGACAGATGGATAGACAAGTGAACTGTATTAGAATATGCTATTATTAGATATCCATTTTAGAAGATTACAGAAGCAGGATTACACACAAAGACTATTGCATACAAAAAGAGGGACTGTCACAGACCACCTGATCACTGCTAAAGAAATTAAGCCTGGTGTACTTTATAATTCTGTTTTCTTCAAGTTTGTATTTTGTTGGTCGAACGCACTTATTGTAAGTCGCTTTGGATAAAAGCGTCAGCTAAATGCAATGTAATGTTATATTCAGCTGATGTTGAGGCCAATAATCTGAGGGCTCCTGAGAAGATTAAAGGGTGAAACTTCGGACAACTTGTTCGCATCTGAAAACGGGCCCAAAACATACAAGAATATTCCTCTGAGACGAGCGTTTCTTTAAAGCGAAAAGTCACCACTTACCACAGGCGTTGAGTTATTGTAGTGGAATAAAAAGTACAGAGTTGTGGAGTTCAAGTATTAGGTTGCATGAAATGTAAAAAGTAAAGTACAAGTATCTGAAACATGTAATTAAAGGTGGGGTAGGTAATTCATTTCAGAAATACTTGTTATATTCCATGGAATGCTCTTAACATCCCGACAGCAATGAATACATTAAATGTTTTGACAATAAATACAATAAAAGTCATCTGTGGAAGCCGTGGCGCTGTAAAAAGCACGACCAATCATCTGAGCCGGCTAAAGTAACTGGATGGCCTACCTGCCTGTCAGCCTTCCATCGGGGCACAAACTCACCTCGTGCCCTCATCGGTCATGTGCGCGTTCATGTGTGTTGGAGGAGGGGCTCTGTGAGGAAGTCTGAAGGAAGGGGCAGATTTTTTTCCGGCTGCGTATTTTCAAATTCTAGCGCACTCGAGCTGGTTTCTCCATTCTTACCTACCCCATCTTTAAGTACAGCACTGGTGTTAATAGACTTGCACTTTCTTTGAACTGAGGTCCAGGAGGTTTCACAAAACCTAGATTTGAACAACCCAGACTCTGAATTTCTCTGACGTTGGTTTTTGCCGACAGAAGTCATTTTCGTGGCCGTGTTAAAAGTGTAAAAGACCCTTTTTCTTCAGATGTTTGCATTTTTCTCTTTTTGCACGGGTGCTATGAACATTTCACTGACTTTATTACACGGCTCAGTTGAATACTCGATTCTTATTGGTCAATTTGGACATTCCAATGGTTGTTAATTCAGACTATTGCTAAGGAAAACAGACCGTTGCTAGAGAGACTCCAGGGACTAAGAGCAGTCATATCAACCCGCAGAAAAAAGTCCAATCAATTTAACGTAAGAGCTGGACGTCCCTTACTTGTTCTCTGGAGATGGCAGTGTAAAGTCTGTTTAATGTCTATGTAAGTGCAGGATTGCAGTGTGTGTGTGTGTGTGTGTGTGTGTGTGTGTGTGTGTGTGTGTGTGTGTGTGTGTGTGTGTGTGTGTGTGTGTGTGTGTGTGTGTGTGTGTGTGAGAAAGGGAGGTTACATGCATATGCGTCAAATC